>NW_027517408.1:542500-678428 GCF_048772815.1 Callospermophilus lateralis
CGGAGTGTCCTCTGACTGGTGGACCATACTATGTTCCCCCCAAATGGCCTGTCCTGTATCAGATCAGGTCCCTTTTGCCAACTCTGTTAAGTTGTCAGGAGCCAGCAATGAGCCACTACCTGCTTTCTCAGGAAAGGCCCCTCTTCAGAGTTCTCCTGGCATTTGGTCATCCTCACATCAGGAGGTACCAAGAAAAACTGACTCTGTCCTTGGAAAATTCAAACAAGTGTGCCCACTGGGAATGGGACTGGCACTGGCTCTGGGTGCCTGGCTTCCTGGATCCCAAGTTCAGAGAGTTGTATCACCAAGGAAGTGAGGTAAGTCACTTCCTTCAGGAATCGAATGAGGTCAATACCTTGGCAACCACTTTGTCCTAACAGTTGTTTACAAAGGTCCCATGAGATGGAGGCTGCCCCTACTTTCTCTGACTCAGTCATAAGTTAGAATGGTATATCAACCACAGGCACCATGGAACAGCTCTCCACACAGGCCTGGTTTTGTCCATCTTCTCTACATTAAGAAGAGAGCGACTGATTCAGACACAATACTTCATCCTGACCGGTTTTTTTGCCATGGAAGATGATTTTGCGCTCTCAGGTCCTTCATAGCTGCCTAAGTCTTCTCCAGGGATCATTTCTGCATGGACCTTTGAGGTTTCAGCAGGTGGAAGATACCCTAAATTCTTGTATTGTAAGACCAACTCTGTCCCTGCTCTATTGTAAAGATAGATTGATGGAACAGTGTATGCTTAGGGTTAATAACAGGTTTGATTTGGGTTAGGAATCATTCTGTGCGATGAATAATGGTTTTGGGAACCTGCGATATTTACAAGAATATATAGGTGAAATATAAGTATGAACACAGAAATCTAGGTAAGATTTGAAACCCAGAAGTGCATTGGGCCCTTGATTGGGATACTCAGCTTTGAATTATATTCTGCACAGATGTCTCAGATAAATTGATATACAATGGCATAGGACCTTGTACCTTGGATGATTGAATGTCGAAAAGAACATCCAGTCAAAAGGATAGTCAGTAGGATTAGGAAGATATTCAGTAGGTTTAGAAAGCAGAGTGAGTATAGGATTTGAACCAAACGTTCTTTAACAGTAGGGTTTCGGGTAGAGAATGAATGTAAATATCAGTACATGTGAAGAGCCAGTCACATTGATGAACTCTGGAAAATATGTAGGAAACCATATATCAATAGACACATTAGGAAATCAGGCAAAGTATAAAGTAAGTGATAGGATCAGGCATTTTCAACAGTGTTGAGGTTGAATATATAATCTTAGGAAGAAACAAATATGTAGTCACCAATAGGATTGACATTTGATAGCATTAGGCAACCTGGACATAGATGTTTTTTGTAATCCATACTCACTTTCCATTTAGACTTCGGTACAAACATAAGTGTGACCTTTGCATTTTGTGAAAGAAGTCTCATGAAAAGACCAGTCAAGAAACCCTGTGGAAAACATGTTTTCTGAATTAGGAAGTGATGGAAAGTAAGACAAAATGCCTATAAATTTCTGAACTAGTGGATTAAATATATATCCTACCATGTGCATTAACTGAAGAAAAAGTAATGTACCAGTACTGAATAAAAATAAAAGACAAAATACACATCACGTCCCATAGGAATCTACTTGCATTGATATAAAACTGTGTCAGTTACTGCAGAGATATTAGGATTTGTATGCACCATTTACTGTTAGTTTTCAGTACTAGGAATCAAATATGTAGTTCAGGTGGATGAATATTTCTCAGAATAATCTTGTGAAAAGTTGATTATTAATCCACATACATGAATATGAATGAATTTACGGAGTGTATAATAAGACACATATATTTCATATTTTGAAAAATCTGTAGAGTGTGTGTGTATATATATATATAAACACACACACACACACACACACACACACACACACACACACACACAGGCACGCACACAAACAGACATTAAAAAGTAGCAATATAAGCCAATTGAAATTCACCATGAAATATATGTCATCCACAGATCCAGATAAATTCGTTTTACTGAACATGGATTCATGTATAATTTTATTGTACTAGGAAGCTCATCAATAGTTTGAATTTTCAGTTTCAACAGCGTTTAGTAGGAGTGATCTCTTTTCACAATTTGTGTCTGCCAAGTGAGCCACCTCACAAGAATGTACGTGTGGTACCAGGTAGGATTCTATATGTGCATATAAAAATACATGCGCTGAATAGGATACAGAGAAAGGTAGACAGGAATTCACATATTTGTTAACTTGAAAAACACATGGAGAACCATTTCAACAAAAAATTGACTAGATTTATAACTCCTACCCTATATAAAGCAAAAGGCAATTCCAATGATACACCATTCGTCCTCTGAACTGCTTGTATTTCTATTCTGTTTGGGTTAATTTTCTCCATCATATTAGAATTAGTAGTCAGAGTCTAGTTGGCATAGGTTTGTGTCAGGGATTTGGAATCATTTGGAAAATGATTCCAATGTTTATGCAAATATATGCTACAAAAGTATCTTCCCACTCTCATGCATAACAATGCCTTGAGATTACCTTGGCCCCAAGTTAGACACAATTAGAGGAGAAGAGTTAGAAAATCTGTGAATACATATCTGGAATCAAATATGCTCACGAGTTCACAAACTTGGAGGTGGTAGAGGAGATTCCAAAAGTAAGGGACAGGGTAAACACTCCACAAACATGGAGCTCTGCTGGACTAAAGACTTCTTGAGGAACTGCCTCTGAGGTTGGGCACTTGAAATACGTGTTGTAGTCAGGAGATTTAGCTTCCTTTGTAGTGAGACAATCAAATCTGGGTATGCTTCTATGTGACCTGGAATACATGATTTCTTATTTTCCAATAAACATGAGGAAGTTGTCTTTAATTTTCTGTTTGTAGGTAAACTGTGGCCACTGGGGACTAATTGTCTACTCTTGTGGACTCTGAAGCAATTTGGTCATCCTCCAGTTTTCCTGGTGTTTCTTGCTGCTGCACTGGGAGTTTCGTATTTGCTTCAAGAAATACAAGGAATTCACCTGGGACACAGTGCTGGAGGGAGTTCTGTCACCTGTGCTGGGTCAGGGCCTGCAGAAGAATGTACCAACCAGGCTTCTCTTCCACATAGCTTGCCGCTTTGACCATAGCAACCGGATTCTGAACATTGGCCTGAAACCTCTCCATATAAAAAGATACCTTTACATAGAAGCGTCTGCTGGCTGCACCATGTCAGTCACAAGCCAATTGGAAGACAATGGCAGATCCACATGGCCCCACCACAGATTTTTTTTATCACACACCTGCCCTTCACTGCACTAGGCCCACTACTCTGCAGGGTCCAACTTCCTGGAATCTCTGTTATACACCATTTTCATGAAACTCAGTCAATCAAGTCACTGTCCTGAATAATCATGTTCAGCAACAGGACAACCAAAGTTTCTCCAGTGCCATCTGGTCATGGGAATTTCAAAAATTTCATGGTATTTATCTAGCAATTTTTCAAGGATGAAGTTGGCAGCATGTGGGTTTCAATTCATTCAGGGACCATTAAATGTTGTGGAAGTTCATTTCAAATGAAGTTCTGGAGAACTCTCACTGGCAAGGTTTCCCAAAGATTGGCCAAAGGGTCACATAAATCCAGGCCCATTGAGGTCTACAATGTAACGTCCATGTGTGTTTTGACTCACAACTAAGACTGCCAAGTCGTTAAGAATAAAATCATGTGATATCAAGCCTGAGATTCCCAGTGGTCTCTGGAAAGCCACCCTGGGCCTAGATCTCAGTTTCCAAGGGTGACTCTCATGCTTGGTCTTCTAAAATCCCAACACAATTCATGGCAATACTTCTCTAAGTTCAGTTCCTGTACTCAGCCTCTAAGGGGAATCACACCAGAGTTCAAACCCAGGTGGACTCAGTCATCCCTTCCAACTGCCACAAAAATAACCACAATTAAATCCAAAACACTCCCACATGGCCCTCATCTTCTTCCATATAGACACTCATCATAACCTCTGACTGGAGATTTTCATGAGGAATGCAGCCCAAGAGAGTGTCCAAAATATGCTTTCTTGCCCCTCATTTACCTAAATTCTGCGTGACCTGGACACCCTTCCTGTGAACCAGGAGTGATCAAATAGGCCTGCTGTTAATACTAATCCACTTCTCAAATTTGAGAACTACTGACTGTGGGGTTTAAATTCTTTATATGAATTGGAGTCATGAGAAAACCCAACCACCTATGGGCTAGCCTCTGCAGGGAACTGAAGAACTCATTTGACCTAAAGGATCCCTATTCTCACTTGATTGATGTCAGAAACCTTACAGAGGAAGGCGAAAGACTTCATCCACAATGACTGCTCTTTTGCTATTTTGGTTTTGGATGCACACATGGGATCTTTCTTTAGATCAATCAGTTGCTGAGAATCTAAGCTACAGCCTAACACAGGGCCAAGACGCTGATTCATACACATCTCTTTGCAAAGCAATTAAGCAAAGAGCCACAGCTGATGCCCATTCTTTTTTATTTGAAAAAGGTTTTCTTTAGACTTCGCAAAGCGTTGTCCTGAGGCAAAGACCTTCCTGACATTCAGGGAAACAGAACAATAGGTAAGCAAAAGGCCCAAAGCAGGGTTTCTCCAATGAGACTTTACAGGTTAAACAGGTATGTGAGTTTTCTGAGATGCTCGCAATTCACTTCAGTTATTCAGTACATGGCCATGTCACAGAGCATGGAGGTGGTACATATCTTGGATACAAAACCATAAGCCTATTATGGAGAGTGGCCAGATTTCAGGAAGAAAACAGGAACTAAGGAAGATCGTAGGTGTTGCCCATCATTATGGCAAGCCGCATTCCATTTATAAATTGGGCAGCATGAATGCTGGTAAGCTTTCTAAAAGACAGGACACATCCATTGATGCTTTCTCTTTTCTAATATCTACAATAACGGACACAGCGGGATACAGCGACACAGAAACACTCGCATTGTCAAATGACTTACTAGAAACAATTCACCCCAAACTAAACAAACCTCATTTCCTACCTCTTCTCAGAACATGAGCCAAAACCACAAACCCACACCCACACCCACAAAGGCACCTCTTTCCTCCAAGTAGGTTGTGACTATTTGGAGTGTCCTCTGACTGTGGGCCATTCTACGTTCCCCCGAAATGGCCTGTCCTGTCTCAGATTTTGTGTCCTTTGCCAACTCTCTGAAGTTGTCAGGAGCCAGCGGTGAGCCACTACCTGTTTTCTCAGGAAAGGCTCCTCTTCAGAGTTTTCCTGCCATTTGGCCATCCTAACATTAGTAGGTACCAAGAAAGACTGACTCTGTCGTTGGGAAATTCAAAAAGTATAACCACTGAGACTGGGACTGGGGCTGTCAATGTTTGACTGGCTTCCTGGATCGCAAGTTCACAGAGTTCCATCACCAAGAAAGTGAGGTGAGGTCACTTCCGTCAGAAACTGAATTAGTTCACTGCCTTGGCAACCAATCTGTCCTAAGAGTTGCTTCCAAGCTTCCCATGAGATGGAGGCTGCCCCTGCTTCCTGTGACACTTTCACAAGTTAGAATGGTATATCACCCATAGGCACCCAGGAGCAGCTCTCCACACAGGTCTCATTTGGTCCATCTTCTCTACATTAAGAAAGGAGAGGCTGATTCAGACAGAACACTTCACCCTGACCAGGTTGTTTTCCATGGAAGATGACTTTTGCACTCTCAGGTCTTTCAGAGTTGCCTACATCTTCTCCAGAGATTATATCTGCATGGACCTTTGAGGTTATCAGCAGGTGGAAGATTCCCTATATTCCTGTATTGTAAGACCAACTCTGTCCCTGCTCTTCTGTAAAGTTAGATTGAGGGAACCATGTATGGTTAGGGTTAATAACATGTTTGATTTGGGTTAGGAATCATTATGCTGAATAAATAATGGTATTGGGAACCTGCAATATGTATAAAAATATATAGGTGAAATATATGTATAAAAACAGAAATCTAAGTAACATTTGAAGCCCAGAAGGGCACTGGGCCCTTGATTGGGATACTTAGCTTTGAATAAATTGATATACAATGGCATAAGACCTTGTACTTTGCATCATAGAATGTAGAAGAGAACATTCAGTCAAAAAGGATAGTCGGTAGTGAAAGGTTAATAAAATAGGTACTTGTCACTTCCTGTTTTTCTGTATGCTTAACAAAACACTGTTAAAATCTTGTTTGCTAATCTTGTTCCCAGAATGTGCTGTCCCCAAGTGCCAAAGTGTAGAATGTACTCCCTCACCCGGTTGCACGCAAACCGACCACTCGCCCTGAACCATCAGTAAACTTCCCTCCCTGCCCTCTCCAAGGAAAATATATATGTTCTGCTTAAACTGTTCTCAGGGCTCTCTGATCTATTCAAGTGAGCTCCGAGCCCCAGCATGCTGGACCCAGAATAAACCCTTTGCTGTTGGATAAGACAGTCTGTTAGTGGTCTCTTCCTTCCATGCTCGCCCGACCTTTACATATGGAGATTCCACCGAGTTTTGGCAGCGGCGGACAAAAGACCCTAACGAGTTCCTCTCGGGTTAAGTAAGGCCCCTCTTTCTTGTTTCAGTGTTAAGGTTAGGGCTTGGCAAAATGGCTGTCGATGAAGAGCGTGAGTTCTCTCCGATGGTGGCTGACAGACGTGTCACAGAGCCGCAGGCCACGTCCCTGGGGGACTTCCCAAAGACTCGGGAAATCGAGGAACAATAGTCTCCTCGACTCAGTAATATTTTGTATCAGATTCGGAATTGCCAGGCCATTGGGTTTTGCTGGCTACTCAGTCCTGGTCTCAGTTTTGGATGTCCATTGAATGTCTTTATTGTCTTGTCTTGTCTGTGTCGTGTGTCTTGCATTCACTCTTTGTGTATCTTTCATTATGGGACACAGCACTTCAATGCCCCTGTCCCTGACCCTTGATCACTGGACCAAAGTCCGCTTAAGGCCTCAGAATCTTTCTTTTTTAGTAAAACGTTGGACCTTTCGGAATCTCTGTGCCTCAGAATGGCCCACCTTTGAATTTGGATGGCCCCTAGAAGGATCTTTCTATTTCCCACTAATTTAAGAAGTCAGAGATATTGTCTTTCACCCAGGCACACATAGCCATCCGGATCAACAGCCATATATCTTAACTTTGTAGGACCTCTGCAAATCTCCTCCTCAATGGGTGAAGCCTTTCTTTGTCCCTTCCCCTGCTCCTACTCCTTCCCCCATGATCTCTCAAACCCTCTGCTCCTCCTCCTCCTCCACCCTTTGTAATCCCTGAGTCACAAGATTTGACTCTACTGGACTCTCTTCCCCCGTATTATACCCTGCCCTCGTCCCCCAACCACCAACACCCTCTAAGTGATTCTCCTGCAGCTGACTCAGCCTCTCTACCATTGGAGGAATCTAAGCTGGCCCAGCGCCCTCCAGATAACTCCCCCGCAGCACACACAGCCCCTCCTCCGCAGGAGGAAGCTAGCCCAGCTAAGGGAACTTGATGGTGGCGAATGATTGAAAACCCTGGACCTCCTGTGATGCTCCCCCTATGTCCCTACGGACCATTGATTGACGAAGGCCATGGGGGGAAAATGCAAGCCTACAAATATTGGCCTTTCTCCTCTTCCGACCTATATAACTGGAAAAATAACAATCCCCCTTTTTCCGAGGACCCCATCGGGCTCACAGGTCTGGTTGAGTCATTGATGTTTTCACACCTGCCTACTTGGGATGACTGTCAACAATTCCTAGGGACTCTCTTCACGACAGAGGAACAAAAGAGAATCTTCCTGGAAGCTATAAAAAAATGTCCTCCGACCAGATTGGAGACGGACACATCTTCCCAACTTAATCAAAGCTGGTTTTCCCTTGAAACAACCCAACTGGGACACCAACAACATTGAAGTTAGAAAGCATCTGTCCACTTATCGCCAGGTTCTAATAGTGGGCCTCCAAGTGGCCACTAGGCGACCAACTAATTTGGCCAAGGTAATAGAGATTATTCAAAGGCCTGATGAATCTCCCTCTATGTTTCTAGAGAGAATTATGGAGGCATGTAGGAGATATACTCCTTTCGATCCAGAGGCAGAGGATCAAAAGGCATCTGTCATGATGGCCTTTATTGGGCAAGCTGCCCTGGATATTAAAAGAAAGTCACAATGCTTAGATGGATTACAAGATATGACTTTGAGAGATTTAGTCAGAGAAGCCAAGAAAATATACCTTAAGAGAGAAACTGAGGAAGAGAAAGAAGCAAAGTGAGGATAAAAGAAACAAAAGACAGACTAAGGCGTTGACTAAGGTCCTGGTCACAACAACAAAAGGGCCAGAAATTAAGAAACAGGGAGACAGGAAGGGATACCTGGTCCCATGCCAGAGGCCACCCCTGGCCTCAGATCAATGTACCAACTGTAAAAAAAAAAGGACACTGGGCCAAAGAGTGCCCTAGAAAGGGACAGCCACGCCAGTCAGCCATTCTGACTCTGGAGGATGAGTATGAAAGTCGGGGCTCAGATCCCCTCCCCGAGTTCAGGGTAACTTTTGAAGTGGAGGGGACCCCAGTAATCTTTGAAGTGGATAAAGGGGCAATATACTCACCCCTAATGTCACATTGGGCCCTCTATCAAATAAAAGGTCTCTAGTTCAAGGGGCTAATGACAGTAAATATCGGGCTTGGACAACTAAGAGGATCATGGAACTGGGGAAAGGAAAAATCCATCACTCCTTCCTAGTAATCCCAGAATTCCTAGCCCCATTGATGGGCAGAGATCTGCTCACCAAGTTCCGGTCCAAAATAACTTTTAACCCTGAAGGCCCCCAAGTGGAATTTCTAAATCCTTCAGTAAAAACTTCTATAGTCACAACTCTAAATATGTCAGTAGAAAATGCACATCAACTCACTCACCTTGGTTCAAAGAAACTGCAGGTATTTCTGAAGTATCAAGAACAGAGTTTTCCACTAACTGACTCACAGCAAAAAGAAATAACTGAATGGGTAAAAAAAGCCTGTCGAGTCCATCAATTGGTAAATTCTTACCCTTCCAAGCTTCCTGCAGGAAAGCACCTACGAGGAACCAGACCAGGACAATTCTGGGAAGTTGACTTTACTGAAATTAAGCCAGCAAGGTATGGACATAAATATCTTCTAGTCTTTGTAGATACATTTTTAGGATGGATTGAAGCCTTCCCCACTAAAAGAAAAAAAAAAAAAGAAACAGTGCTAATGGTGGTCAAGCACATCCTGAAAGACATTTTTCAAAGATACGGCCTGCCAAAGGTAATACGGTCTGATAATGCACAGGCGTTCATGGCCCAAGTAAGTCAGGGGTTAGCCAGGAACCTGGGGATTCATTGGAAGTTTAATTGTGCTTACAGACCCTAGAGTTCAGGACAGGTAGAAAGAATAAATAGAACCATTAAAGAGACCTCAATGAAATTAAGCTTAGAGACCAGCATAAATGATTGGACTATGCTCATGCCTTATACAATGTTTCGTGCAAGAAATATGCCCTCTGTTTCTTTGAGTAACCACACCCCCTGTGAATATCTAGGGTGCCTCTCTTCCAGTAACGGACCAAAGCCCAACTCTAAGACCTAACGATCCCTTTCACACCCCCTTGTTTGACAGACTTAAAGCTCTTGAAAGATCTCAGTGATACCTGTGGAAACAGCTGGCCACTCCCTACCAAACTGGGGACGAGGGGACTCCACATCGATATCAAGTAAGAGACTTCATCTACGTAAGATGATATCAGGTGTCATCCCTGGAACCCCACTGGAAAGGACCATACCAGGTGCTACTTATAACATCTATAGTGGTAAAGGTAAACTGAATCACTTCCTGGATCCATGCCTCTCATCTCAAGCCTGCGCCCTGTCCACACTCTGGCTGGAAACTGGAAAAGACTGGTAACACTTTCAAATTGCATATTCACCGTGTGGATAAGCCTATAGACTCTCCCCTTGGCCACAAGTAGTCCTAACCCTCATCAGCCCGTTCAGCAGCGATGGCTGATCACAAATTCTACTGGAAAAGAAGTATAATCTATCTTGCATGCAGCCCACTTAGGGACCTGGTGACCATCTCTCCACCCAGACATTTGTCAGCTGGCTATAGGTCTTTCCTAATGGGATATCCCTGATGAAGAGGATCCCACTAAAATTCCATTAAGTCCCTTCCTTACCATAGATAATGGAAACAAATATTATGGATGTAGGGACACACGAGCCAGATGCAGGTTGGCTAGCCTAGATTACTGTGTTTACCCGGCCGACTGTCAAAGCCAAAAACAGCCATGGCTGTGTGGGGGAAAAGCCGACTTCTTCTGTAAGTCATGGGGATGTTAGCGTACAGGGGCTGCCTGATGGAACCCAAACCCTGCATTAAATTCAGTAGACAGCATTGGCCATATTACGAATTAGATAACAAAAACTGATGGCCACCAGAGGGGATTCTAGATCCTCAAATCCTGCATGACCTTTTTAACATCTGCTAGTGCTCAAAAGGGTGAAAGGAGATTCCACTATGTGGAGGCCTTTTCCCTTCTTCGCTCACATCCTGAACTATGCTTATCCAATAGATCCTCACCTTCAGGCTTCTGTTCCAGAGTCTCTGCTGTCACTCCCACCTCAGCAACCTGATTTCTCCACTACAATTATTAGATCAAAAACCCAAACCTCTGCTGGTTCTCAGACCATTGACCCCTTGCTGAGGTAGCAGGTACTGAGGTACCTCTCCACCCACTCACTCCTCTCTTCTGTTGACAGTGCCAGCACTGGGTCCCACCAGGTCCTCTTACCAACTAACCCAAAGCTCAAACCAGCTGAGGAGAGCCCTCAGACCTCTATCCAAGATGTAATGAAAATGGCCTTTAAAGTTGCTTTGTCATCACTGAAAACAGTTTACTACAAATTTAAAGTCCCTCTGCGTTTTGGGATACTCACTACCATCTTCCCCTCTGCTTGACCTGTTCTACTGCTCAAATATTTGTTGCTAGGAAAATTCCAAACCACTTTCCCATTATTTTTTTACATCTCTCTTTTCTCATTCTCAGATCCTCGGAGCTGCTCTCAGCTCCACCTTCTCCGTCTTTCCTCTCTATACCAGGCCCACAGAAAAGTCTTTAACTGACCTTCTCCAGAAGTCTTCACCATGGCTGACTTTAGGACTTTCAGCAAAAGAGTCCCTATAAAAAAGTTCAATGTAGTTAAACTTCCTATTTTCATGTTGCCCTGTTCTACTTGGCCACTGGCTAAAAAAATCAGCACTCCTAATCCACACACCCCCTTACTAGTTTTTCACAAAAATATGTGAACCAGGCCTCTGGCCTTGACGTGGGGCTTCACAGAGATGGCTACATTTCTAAGTTAACAAAGTTAGCAACTGGACTCCATAGTAACAGCTGGCAATGGGAAAATAAGAAAGGGAAGAAAAAGCTCTTTCCCTCCCAGGTGTCCTTGAAAAGTTAACTTGCCCAGAACCGAGGAAAAAACAGAAACAAAAACTGCTTTTTTCAACTTCTGCAGACTGTGAACTTCTGAGCCCCTTCCCTTACATGTTGGGTACAAAATTCTGAAACTACCTAAACTTGGGTTTCAGAGGATTAGTTGATTACAACAGAATCAATGCCCTCTGAATCTGGTTGCAACCAAATAGGACTGTTTCCCTGTCTTCAGTGCTATCTTAGGTGCGTTGCCTTGTCCTTCCCTACTACAGCATGATTCTATATACTTAAACATTGTTAATGTTTTCATGAAATGGTCAACAGATGTGATTAATTGTGTAATCGTGCAGATGTTTCCCAGAGTGCTCTATCACGACGCAGATTCATTTGAAGATCAAATAGGGGGGCATTCAACCCGGTTCCACTGAAAATATATATCTCTCAATGTAGCCATCATATTAGGAATAGAAATTGCTGCACTGGTGGCCACGGGAACCACTGCCTTTGTCCAAGGGACTCAACAAATGACCCAACAAATGACAGCAATAGACCAAAACTAAGATATTAGAAACCTCCATCAGAGCTTTGCATGAGTCTTTTACCTCTCTCTCTGAAGTTGTTTTTCAGACCACTCGAGGGTTGGACCTCCTCGTCATGAGAGAAGGGGGCTTTGTGCTACATTGAGAGAAGAAAGTTGTTTGTATGCCGAGCATACTGGACTTGTAATAAAATGTAAGAGTAAATTAAAAAGATGCCTTGAAAAGCATCAACGAGACAGAGAGGCCCAAAAAAGGTGGTTTGAGTCTTGGTTCACACAGTCTTCCTGGTTAACTACGTTTTTATCAACCCTGGCGGTCCAATAGTAATCCTCATGTTATTGCTAACTATTAAACCCTGTTTTCTCAACCGTGTAATTTCTTTTCTCCAGGCTCAAATTGGACGAGTTAAACTTATGGTAATACCCTACTAGTATACATAGAATGTGACACCCCCCCAATGATCATTTTTATGATTAAAAGTAGCCAGAAGAAGAAGTGGGGAATAAAAGGTTAGTAAAATAGGTACTTGTCACTTCCTCTTTTTCTGTATGCTTAACAAAACACTGTTGAAATCTTGAGAAATGCTTGCAAATCTTGTTCCCAGTATGTGCTGTCCCCAACTGCCCAACTGCAGAATGTGCTCCCTCACCCAGTTGCACGCAAATCGCCCACTCACCCCGATCCATCAATAAACTTCCCTCCCTGCCCTCTCCAGGTAAAGTATATAAGCTCTACTTAAGCTATTCTCAGGGCTATCTGCTCTATTCAAGTGAGCTCTGAGCACCAGCATGCTGGACACTCAATAAACCCTTTGCTGTTGCATGAGATAGTCTGTTGGTGGTTTCCTCCTGTGAAGCTCGCCGGACATTTACTATAATGATTGAATGTAGAAGAGAACATCCAGTCAAAAAGGGATAGTTGATAGAAATAGGAAGATAGTACGTTTAGGAAGAAGTGTGAGTATAGCATTTGGAACAAAAGTTCTTTAACAATAGGGTTTCGGTTACAGAGTGATTGTTAAAGTCAGCACATATGAAGAGTCAGTCACTATGATGAGCTGGGAAAAAATGTAGAAAAGCAGATATCAATAGAGACATTATGAAATCAGGCAAAGTATAAAGTGAGTGATAGGATTAGACATTTTCAACAGGGTTGAGTTTGAATACATAATATTAGGAAGAAAAAAATATGTAGTCACCAATAGGATTGACATTTGAGAGCATTAGGCAACCTGGACATAGATGTTTTTAGTAATCCATGTTCACTTTCCATTTAGTCCTTCGTGCAATCATAACCGTGACCATTACATTATTTGTCCAGAATACTACTGTGATAAAATGTATATGTAGATCAGGTGACATGAGTATTTCTTCCACCATTTCTGGAAGCAATATATTCAAGACGTAAAATTAGTATTGGGGTTACAAAGAGGTGCACCCTGTGTCTATGAATTTAGAGATAAAGTACGAATAGACAATACAGTGAGTAAATAATATAACTTGTTCCAACTTTAAAAATTACAGGAAATCTTATATTGATATACAATCATTCATTCCCACCAATTATACATCTAATGGTAATATTAGTGTTTTGGTTTATCATGAACAGTGTGTTAGTTTTGTTTCAAAAGTGATTATGGAAATCGAAAATAATATGTTTGGAAAGAAGTCTCATGAATAGACCAGTCAGGAAACCTGGAGGAATGCATATGTTGTAAAGCAGGAAGCGATTGAAATTGAATCAAATGCCTATAAATTTGCTAATTTGTGGATGAAATATATATCCTATGATGTGCATAAACTCATGAAATAGTAATGTACCATTGTTGAATAAAAATGAACGTCAAAATACACATCATGTCCCATAGGAATCTACTGGCATTGATTTTAAACTGGGTCAGTTACTGTAGAAATATTAGGATTCTCGTGCATTATTCACCGAATTTAGTTATCTTTTTTTTTTTTTAATTTTTATATATGGTTGCTCAAAACATTACATAGTTCTTGATAAATAATATTTCACACTTTGATTTATGTGGGTTATGAACTCCCATTTTTGCCCCGTTTACAGATTGCAGAATCACATTACTTACACATCCATTGATTCATATATTGCCATACTAGTGTCTGTTGTATTCTGCTGCCTTTCCTATCCTCTACTATCCCCCCTCCCGTCCCCTCTCCTCCTCTCTTCTCTCTCTACACCCTCTACAGTAATAAATTTCTCCCCCTTGTATTATTTTTCCCTTTCCCCTCACTTCCTCTTGTATGTAATTTTGTATAACCCTGAGGTTCTCCTTCCATTTCCATGCAGTTTCCATTCTCTCTCCCTTTCCCTTCCACCTCTCATCCCTGTTTAATGTTAATCTTCTTCTCATGCTCCTCGTCCCTACTCTGTTCTTAGTTACTCTCCTTATATCAAAGAAGACATTTGGCATTTGTTTTTTTAGGGATTGGCTAGCTTCACTTAGCATAATCTGTTCTAATGCCATCCATGTCCCTGCAAATTCTATGATTTTGTCATTTTTTAATGCACAGTAATACTCCATTGTGTATAAATGCCACATTTTTTATTCATTCTTCTATTGAAGGGCATCTAGGTTGGTTCCACAGTCTTGCTATTGTGAATTGTGCTGCTATGAACATCGATGTAGCAGTGTCCCTGTAGCATGCTCTTTTTAGGTCTTTAGGTTTTAGACCGAGAAGGGGAATAACTGGGTCAAATGGTGGTTCCGTTCCCAGCTTTCCAAGAAATCTCCATACTGTTTTCCCATTTGGCTGCACCAATTTGCAGTCCCACCAGCAATGTACAAGTGTACCTGTTTCCCCAGATCCTCGCCAGCACTTGTTGTTGTTTGACTTCATAATGGCTGCCAAACTTACTGGAGTGAGATGGTATCTTAGGGTGGTTTTGATTCACATTTCTCTGACTGCTGGAGATGGTGAGAATTTTTTCATGTACTTATTGATTGATTGTATGTCCTCCTCTGAGAAGTGTCTGTTCAGGTTCTTGGCCCATTTGTTGATTGGGTTATTTGTTATCTTATTGACAAATTTTTTGAGTTCTTTGTATACTCTGGATATTAGTGCGCTATCTGAAGTGTGAGGAGGAAAGATTTGTTCCAAGGATGTAGGCTCCCTATTTACGCCTCTTACTGTTTCTTCTGCTGAGAAAAAACTTTTTAGTTTGAGTAAGTCCCATGTGTTGATTCTAGTTATTAACGCTTGTGCTATGGGTGTCCTATTGAGGAATTTGGAGGCGACCCCACAGTATGTAGATCGTAGACAACTTTGTCTTCTATCAAACACCATGTCTTGATTTGATATCAAGCTCCTTGTTCCATTTTGATTTAACTTTTGTGCATGGCAAGAGAAAGGGATTCAGTTTCTTTTTGTTACATATGGATTTCCAGTTTTCCCAGCACCATTTGTTGAAGATGCTATCATTCATCCATTGCATGCTTTTAGCCCCTTAATCAAATATAAGATAGTTGTATTTTTTTGGATTGGTTTCTGTGTCCTTTATTCTTTACCATTGGTCCACCCACCTGTTTTGGTACCAGTACCATGCTATTTTTTTTACTATTCTTCTGTAGTATAGTTTGAAGTCTGGTATCGCTATACGGCCTGATTCTCACTTCCTGCTTAGTGTTGTTTTTGCTATTCTGGGTCTTTTATTTTTCCATATGAATTTCATGATTGCTTTCTCTATTTCTACAAGAACTGCCGTTGGGATTTTGAATTGCATTGCATTACACATATAGAGAACTTTTGGTAATATCGCCATTTTGATGATTTTAGTTCTGTCTATCTATGAACAGGGTACATTTTTACATCTTCTAAGATCTTCCTCTATTTTTCTCTTTAGGGTTCTGTAGTTTTCCTTGTATAACACTTGCACCTCTTTTGTTAGGTTGATTCCCAATTATTTTTTTTTTTTAGTATATTGTGAATGGAGTGGTTGTCCTCATTTCCGTTTCAGAGGATTTGTCACTGATATTCAGGAATGTCTTTGATTTATGAGTGTTGATTTTATATCCTGCCACTTTGCTGAATTCATTTATTAGCTCTATTAGTTTCTTTGTAGACCCTTTTGGGTCTGCTAGGTATAGAATCATGTCATCTGCAATAGTGATAATATAAGTTCTTCTTTTCCTATTTATATGCCTTTAATTTCTTTTGTCTGTCTAATTGCTCTGGCCAGTGTTTCGAGAACTATGTTGAACAGAAGTGGTGAAAGAGGGCATCCCTGTCTTGTTCCATATTTTAGGGGGAATGCCTTCAATTTTTCTCCATTCAGAATGATGCTAGCCTGAGACTTAGCATAGATTGCTTTTACAATATTGAGGTATGTTCCTGTTATCCCTAGTTTTTCTAGAGTTTTGAACATAAAGGAATGCTGTACTTTGTCGAATGCTTTTTCTGCATCTATCGAGATGATTATATGGTTCTTATTTTTAAGTCTATTGATGTGATGAATAACATTTATTGATTTCCGTATATTGAACCAGCCTTGCATCCCACGGATGAATCCTACTTGATCATGGTGCACAATTTTTTTGATATGCTTTTGTATCTGATTTGCCAGAATTTAATTGACGATTTTTGCCTCTAGGTTCATTAGAGATATTGTTCTGTAGTTTTCTTTCTTTGAAGTGTCTTTGCCTGGTGTAGGAATCAGAGTGATGTTGACCTCATAGAATGAATTTGGAAGAATTCCCTCTTTTTCAATTTCCTGAAATAACTTGAAAAGTATTGGTATTAGTTCCTCTTTAAATGTTTTGTGAAACTCTGCTATATACCCATCAGGTCCTGGGCTTTTCTTACTTGGTAGTGTTTTGATGGTTTTTTTTTATTTCCTCAATTGATATTGGTCTGTTTAGGTTGTCTATATCCTCCTGACTCAATCTGGGCAGATCATATGACTTAAGAAATTTATCGATGCCTTCACCGTCTTCTATTTTATTAGAGTACAAAGATTCAAAATAATTTCAGATTATCTTCTGTATATCTGACATATCTGTTATGATGTTGTCTTTTTCATCCCATATGCTAGTAATTTGAGTTCTCTCTCTTCTTGTCTTCGTTAGCATGGCTAATGCTCTTTCGATTTTTTTTATTTTTTCAAAGAACCAAATGGGTTGACGTGTCTGCCACGCTTGCAGGCCGCTGGGCCTATTCCGCCTGTCGGTTGCAGGTCTGCCTACCTTGCGGGAGCGGGTGGTGGCTCTGCTCTGGCCCTACTGCCATTGGGGTGTCGTGACTACCATGCTGGCAGATCGCTGGGCCTGTTCTGGGTGCGGCTAAAGGCTCTGCTCTGCCCCTACTCCAATTGGGTTGACGTGACTACCACGCCGGTGGGCCGTTGTGCTTGTACTGGGCGCAGGAGAAAGCTCTGCTCTGCCACTACTCCAATTGGGGTGTCATGTCTACCATGGTGGCAGGCCGCTGTGCCTGTTCCGCCGGTCAGTCACAGGTCTGCTTTTGTTGCGGGCGTGGGCTGAGGCCTGCTTGGCCCCTACTACAATTTGGGTGACGTGACTACCGCACCAGTTGTTGACTGGGCTTTATCCGGGCACGGGCAGCGGCACTGCTATTTCCCTACTCCATTTGGGGTGACGTGGCTACCACGCCTGTGGGCCTGATGAATCTTCCTCTATGTTTCTAGAGAGAATTACGGAGGCATATAGGAGAAATACTCCTTTCAATCCTCATGCAGAGGATCAAAAGGCATCTGTCACAATGGCCTTTATTGGGCATGCTGCCTTGGATATTTAAAGAAAGTTACAATGCTTAGATGGATTACAAGATATGACTTTGAGAGATTTAGTCAGAGAAGCCGAGAAAGTATACTATAAGAGAGAAACTGAGGAAGAGAAGGGAGCAAAAGGACGATAAAAGAAACAAAAGACAGACTAAGGAGTTGACTAAGGTCCCGGTCACAACAACAAAAGGGCCAGAAATTAAGAAACAGGGAGACAGGAAGGGATACCTGGTCCCACGCCAGAGGCCACCCCTGACCTCAGATCAATGTGCCTACTGTAAAGAAAGAGGACACTGGGTTCAAGAGTGCCCTAGAAAGAGGCAGCCACGCTAGCCAGCCATTCTGACTCTTCAGCATGACTACGAAAGTCGGGGCTCAGATCCCCTCCCTGAGCTCAGCGTATCTTTTGAAGTGGAGGAGACCCCAGTAAACTTTGAAGGGGATACAGGGGCAATAAACTCAGTGCTTAAGGCCCCATTGGGCCCTCTATCAAATAAAAGGTCTCTAGTTCAAGGGGCTAATGGCAGTAAATATCGGACTTGTACAACTAAGAGGATCATGGACCTGGGGAAAGGAACAATCCATCACTCCTTTTTAGTAATTCCAGAATGCCTGGCCGACTTTTTCTGTACGTCATGGGGATGTGAGCATACAGGGGCTGCCTGATGGAACACAAACTCCTCATAAAATTCAGTACACAGCATTGGCCATATTACCAATTAGATAACCAAAACCGATGGCCCCCAGAGGGGTCTCTAGATCCTCAAATTCTGCGTGACCATTTTTTTTTAAAGAGAGAGGCGAGAGACAGAGAGACAGAGAGAATTTTTAATATTTATTTTTTAGTTTTTGGCGGACACGACAACTTTGTTTGTATGTGGTGCTGAGGATCAAACCCGGGCCGCACGCATGCCAAGCGAGCGTGCTACAATTGAGCCATATCACCAGCCCTGTGTGACCTTTTTAACTTCTGCAAGTGCTCAAAAGGGTGAAAGGAGATTCCCCTATGGGCAGGCCTTTTCCATCCTTCACTCATATCCTGAACTATGCTTATCCAATAGATCCTCACCTTCAGCCTTGTGCTCCAGAGTCTCTGCTGTCACTCTCACCTCAGCAACCTGATTTCTCCCCTCCAATTATTAGATCAAAAACCCAAACCTCTCCCGGTTCTCAGACCATTGCCCCCTTGCTGAGTTAGCAGGTACTCAGGTTCTCATCCACCGACTCACTCCTCTCCTCTCCTGTCCGTGCCCGCACCGGGTCCCACCAGGTCCTCTTACCAGCTAACACAAAGCTGAAACTAGCAGAGGAGAGTCCTCAGACTCCAATCAAAGATGTAATGAAAATGGCCTTTAAAGTTGCTTTGTCATCACTGAAAACAGTTTACTAAAAATTTAAAGTCCCTCACATGCATTTTGGGATACTCACTCTTGTCTTCCCCTCTGCTCTACCTGTTCGGCAGCTCAAGTTTTTGTTACTAGGAAAATACCAAACCCCTTTCCCATTATTCTTTTACATCTCTCCTTCCTTATTCTCAGATCCTCGGAGCTGCTGTCAGCCCCACCTTCCCTGTCTTCCCCTTCTGTACCAGGCCTACAGAAAATTCTTAACTGACTTTCTACAGAAGTCTTCACCATGGCTGACTTTAGGACTTTCAGCAAAAGAGTCCCTATAAAAGAGTTCAATGTAGATAAACTTCCTCTTTTAGTGTTGCCTTGTTCTACTTGGCCACTGGCTAAAAAAATAAGCACTTCTATGCTAGACACTCCATTACCTGTTTTCCACAAAATATATGAACAAGGCCTCTGGCCGTGAGCTGGGGCTTTACAGAGATGGCTATATTTCTAAGATAAAGAAGTTACCATCAGGGCTCCATGGTAACAGCTGTCAGGGGCGAAAAATGAGAAAGGTAGGAAAAAGCTCTTTCCCTCCCAGGTGTCCTTGAAAAGTTAACTTGCCCAGAACCGAGGAAAAAACAGAAACAACAACGGCTTTTTTTAACTTCTGCAGACTGTGAACTTCTGAGCCCCTTCCCTTACATGTTGGGTACAAAATTCTGAAACTACCTATACTTGAGTTTCAGGAGAATAATTGATTACAACAGAAGCAATGCCCTCTGAATCTGGTTGCAACCAAATAGGACGGTTTCGCTGTCTTCGTTGCTATCTTAGGTGCCTTGCCTTGTCCGTCCCTACAACAGCATAATTGTATATAATTAAACATTGTTTATGTTTTCATGAAATGGTCAACAGATGTGATTAATTGTGTAATGGTGCAGATGTTTCCCAGAGTGCTCTATCATGATGCAGTTTCATTTGAAGATCAAATAGGGGGGCATACAACCCGTTTCAACTGGGAACATATATCCCTCACTTTAGCCATCCTATTCGGAATAGGAGTTGCTGCAGGGGTGGGCACAGGAACCACTGCCCTCGTCCATGGGACACAACAAATGACCCAATTAGAAGAAGCAATAGACCAAAACTAAGATATTAGATACCTCCATCAGAGCTTTGCATGAATTTTTAACCTCTCTCTCTGAAGTTGTTTTACAGAACAGGTGAGTGACACAAAACACACACACACACAGAAAAAAAAATAGCAACATATATGTCAATCAAAATTCATCATAAAATATATATCATCCACAGATCCAAAAATATTCATTTTACTGAACATGGAAGCTCACCCATTGGTTGAATATTCAGTTCCAACACGGTTTAGTAGGAGTGATCTCTTCTCACAATTTGTATCTGCCAACTCATCCACCTCACAAGAATGTATGTGTGGTACCAGGTATGATTCTATATATCCATATAAATATATATGTGCTGAATGGGCTACAGAGAAAGGGAGACAGGAATTCACAATTTGTTAACTTTAAAAACACATGGAGAACTATTTCAACAAAAAATTGACTAGATTTAACTCCTACTCTGTATCATGCAAAAGGCAAGTCCAAATATACACCATGACTCCTCTAAACTGCTTGTATTTCTATTCCGTTTGGGTTATTTTTCTCCATCCTATTAGAAATAGTATTCAGAGTCTGATAGGGTATGTGTTAGTGTCAGGGATTCAGTATTTCGAATAGAAAATAGGAAATTGAATCCAATGTGTATGCAAATATATGCTACACAAAAATCTTCCCACTCTCATCCAGAACAATGCTTTAACATTACTTTCGCCTCAAGTAAGACACAATTATAGGAGAAGAGTTAGAAAATCTGTGAATACCTATCTGGAATGGAAAATGCTCCAGATTTCACATCTTTGGTGGAGGTAGAGGACTTTCTAAAAGTAAGGGACAGGGTAAACACTCCACAAACATGGAGCTCTTCTGGCCTAAGGACTTTTTGAGAATCTCACTCTGAGGTTGGGCACTTGAAATTTAGGTTGTTTTCAGGAGCTTTATCTTCTTTTGTAGTGAGAACATCAAAGGTGGGTCTCCATCACTTTGACCTGAAGGACATGGGTTCTTATTTTCCAATTAACATGAAGCAGGAGGCCTGAATCCTCTCTTTGTTGGTAAACAGTGACCACTGGTGACTAAATGTCTCCCCATGTGAACTGTGAAGCCATTTTGTCCTCCTCCACTTTTTGTGGTGTTTTTCCTGCTGCACTGAGAGTTTAGTATTTGCTTCATGAAATACAAGGAACCCAACTGAGACACAGTGCTGGAGGGAGTTATGTCACGTGTGGTGGGTCAGGGTGTGCAGGAGAACGCACCAACCAGGCTTCTATCCCTCATAGCTTACCCCATTGCCCCCTTGTCCATATGACCCTTATTCTGAACATTGCCCTGAAACCTCTCCATATAAAAAGATGACTTTACAAATAAGGATCTGCTGGCTGCACCATGTCAGTCACAAGCCATTTGGAATCCAATGGTAGATCCTCATGGCCCTACTAATGATGTTTTTTCACACACCTGCCCACCAGTGCTCTAGGCCCACTACTCAGCAGACTCAAACGTACTGGCATCTCTTTTCTACAACATTTTCATGAAATCCAGTCAATCAAGGCACTGTCTTGTATACTCATGATCAGCAACAGGACATTCAAATGTTCTCCAGTGCCACCTGGTCATGAAAATTTTAATAACTACATGGTATTCATCTAGCCATTGTTAAGGATGAAGTTGGAGGCACTGTGGGTTTCAATTCATTCAGAAACCATTAAATAATGAGGAAGCTCATTTTCAATGAAAGCTCTGGAGAACTCTCACAGGCAAGGCTTCCCAAAGAGTGGCCAAAAGGTCACATGAAGCCAGGTAAATTGAGGTCTACAATGTGAGGTCCATGTGTGTTTTGACACTCAACTATGGCTGCCAAGTCTTTCAGAATAAAATCATGTGTTATCCTGGCTGAGATTCTCAGTGCTCTGTGGAAAGCCACCCTGGGCCTAGATCTCAGTTTCCAAGGGCGACTCTCATGCGTGGCCTCCTAATATCCCAACACAATTCATGGCAATACTTCTCTGAGTTCAGTTCCAGAACGCAGTCTCTAAGGGGAATCCAACCAGAGTTCAAGCCCAGGTGGACCAAGATATTTCTTACAACCACCACACAAATGACCACAATTAAAACCAAAACACTCAAACAAGGTCCTCATCTTCTTCCATATAGTCACTCATCGTAACCTCTGGCTGAAGGTTTCCATGAATGGCTCACCCAAAGACAGTGTCCAAATAAACTCCCTTGCCCCTCATTTGCCTAAAGTCATGTTGGCCTGGACACCCTTCCTGTGAACCAGGAGTGATCAAATAAGCCTCCCGTTAATACTGCTCTGTTTCTCCAATTTGTGGCCTACTGACTTTCAATTATAGATTCTTTATGTGATTTGGAGTCATGCAAAAACCTAAGCACCTCTGCAGTGATTTGAAGAACTCATTTGACCCAAGGAATACCAATTCTCACTTGATGGAAGTCAGGAACCTAACAGAGGAAGACGAGAGACTTCATCCACAATGACTGATCTTTTGGCAATTATGGTTTTGGATGCACACATGGGATCATTCTTTAGATCCATCAGCTGCTGAGAATCAAAGTCACAGCCACATACAAGGCCAAGAGGCTAATTCAGACACATCCCTTTCCAAAGCAATTAAGAAAGAGCCACAAGTGATGAACATTCATTTCCATTTGAAAACTGTTTTCTTCAGGCTTCACAAATGGGTGGCCTGAGGCAAAGACCTTCCTGAGATGCTGGCCATTCCCTTCAGCTATCCTGTACATGGCCATGTCACAGACCTTGGAGTTGTTACATATCTTGGACACAAAACCATGAGCCTATTCTGGAGAGTGGCCAGAATTCAGAAGAAAACAGAGACTTAGGAAGGTAGTAGGTATTGCCCATCCATAAGGCAAGCTGCACTCTATTCATAAATTAGGCAGGATGCATAATGGGAAGCTTTCTACTAGACAGGACACATCCATTGTTGCATTCTCTTTTCTCATGTCTACAACCGCGGACACAGTGGGATACACAGACATAGAAACACTCATCTTGTCAAACGACTTACTAGAAACAGTTCACTTCAAATCAAACAAACCGCCTTTCGTACCTATTCTCTGAACATGAGACAAAACAACAAACCCACACTCACAAATGCACCTCCTTCCCTCAAGTAGGTCTGTGACTCTCCGGAGTTAACTCTGACTGCTGGGCCATATTATGTTCCCCCAAAATGGCATGTCCTCTATCAGATCTGGTTTCCTTGACCAACTCTGTGAAGTTGTCAGGAAAAAGTGGCCAGCCACTACCTGCTTTCGCAGGAAAAGTATCTCTTCAGAGCTCTCCTGGTATTTGGCTATACTCACATCAGGAGGTACCAAGAAAGACTGACTCTGTCCTTGGAAAATCCAATCAAGTGAGCCCACAGGGGCATGAACTGGGATTGCCTCTCAGTGTCTTGGTTCTTGGATAGCAAGTTCAGAGAGTTCCATCACCAAGGAAATGAGGTATGTCACTTTCTTTGGAACTGAATGAGGCCACTGCCTTGGCAACCACTTTGTCCTAACACTTGCTTCCAAGGGTCCCATGAGATGGAGGCTGCTCCTACTTCCTGGAACACTTTCACAAGTTAGAATGGTATATCAACCATAGACACCTGGGAACAGCTCTCCACACAGGTCTGGTTTAGTCCATCTTCTCTAAAATAAGTAGAGAGATGCTGATTCGGACACATCCCTTTATCCTGACCAGGTTGTTTGACTTGGAATAGGACTTTTGCTCTCTCAGGTCTTTCATACCTCCCTACAACTTCTCCAGGTATCATTTCTGCATGAACCTTTGAGGTTTTCAGCAGGTGGAAGGTCCCCTAATTCCCTGTATTTTAAGAACAACTCTGTTGCTGCTCTTCTGTAAAATGAGATTTAGGGAACAGTGTATGTTTAGGGTTAATAACAGGTTCAATTTGGGTTAGGAATCATTCTGGGCGATGAATAATGGTATTGAGAACGTGCGATAATTACAAGAATATAGAGGTGAAATATCAGTATGGAAACAGAAATCTAGGTATGATTTGAAGCACAGGACCTTGTACCTTGGTAGATTTAATGTAGAAGAGAACATCCAGTCAAAATGGATAGTCGGTAGGATTAGGAAGATAGTCGGTAGGTTTAGGAAGAAGAGTGAGTATAGGATTTGGACGAAAAGTTCTTTAGCAATAGGGTTTCTGTTAGAGAATGAATGAAAATTTCAGCACATGTGAAGAGTCAGTCAAAACGATGAACAGGGGAAAATAAGTAGGAAAGCAGGTATCAATAGAGACATTATGAAATCAGGCAAAGTATAAAGTGAGTTATAGGATTAGACATTTTCAACAGGGTTTAGTTTGAATATATAATCATTGGAAGAAACAAATATGTTGTCACCAATAGGATTGACATTTGAGAGCATTAGGCAACCTTCACATGGATGTTTTTAGTTATCCATGTTCACTTTCCTTTTAGACTTCGGTACAATCATAAGTGTGACCTTTACATTTTTTGTTCAGAATTTTACTGTGATAAAATATATATGTGGATCAGGTGACATGAGTATTTCTTCTACCATTTCTGGGAGCAATATTTTGAAGACATATACATTAGTGTTAGGGGTACACAGAGGTGAACCCTGTGTCTATGAATATAGAGATAATGCATGAATTGACCATCCTGTGAATAAATAATTTAACTGGTTCCACTTTAAACAATGAATTGAATTGATATCTAAAAATATATAAGAAATCTTATATTGACATATAATCATTCATTCCAACCAGTTATACATCTAATGGTAATTTTAGGATTATGGTTTATCATGAAGGGTGTTTGAGTTTTGCTTCATAAGAGATAATGAAAAATGAAAATATTGTGATTGGAAAAAGTCTTATGAAAAGACCAGTCAAGAAACATGGAGGAATACATGTGTTCTGAAGCAGGAAGTGACAGATCATTAAACAAATGCCTATAAGTTTTCTAACTTGTGGATGAAATATATATCCTATGATGTGCATAAACTGAAGAAATAGTAATGTACCAGTGTTGAATAGAAATGAACGTCAAAATACACATCATGTCCCCTAGGAATCTACTTGCATTGATGTTACACTGGGTAAGTATCTGTAGAAATATTAGAGTTTGTATGCACCATTCTATGAAGTTACTTTTCAGTACTAGGAAAGAAATATGTATTTCAGGTGGATGATTATTTCTGAGTATAATCTTGTGGAAAGTTTGTTATAAATCCACATATATGAATATGAATGAATTTAGGGAGCGTATAATAAGACACATATATTTCATATTTTGAAAAATCTGGAGAGTATATATATATATATATATATATATATATATATATATATATATATGCACGCACACGCACAGACATTAAAAAGTAGCAATATAGGAGATCCAACATGGTGGCCAACATGGAGAAATCAAGTCTCTGACCTCTTAAGCTGCGCAGGCATAGGGAGTCATAAACTGTCTAAATGCTGTTTGTTCAGAATCACTAGGCAATGCTGACCTGACATGGATCTGGTGCGAACAGTCTGGGCCCCTCAGAAAACACACAGAGCCCGGATCAGCTGCATAGAAGCTCAGATTTGCCTGCTTCTTGTGTCTCAGAACTAACATTCCCTCTGAAATAACTGGTCGGCCCTTCTGAATTTACAGAGGTAAAAGGCCACTGAATTGAAATGGGGCTTCGGAGACACAGTCAGGACCCATCCGTTGCATTGGTCACCTGGCAAAAGGAATGAACGGTCACCATTTGCATGGGATACCACCATGGAAGAGAACTGACGTCATGGGCAGAGGAGATAACTTCATTGAAACCAGTACGACAGGTGTGTAATTCCCTATGCATCTCTCTCCACACAGCGGGGAAACATTAAGGGCCCCTTCCAGCTCTCCTTTAAGGGGCCCTCCCAGGTCTCCCGTGAGAAAGATGGCCAGACCGAGGGAATCATGTGTGCTGTGGGACTCGTGGCATGGAATTCCCGGCTACCGCTCCCACCAGTGCTGACAACTGAGGTCTCTTACACCAGCTAATGTGGGCATGGATACCAGAGAGCAAGCAAATTCGCTGGGGGTTCCCAGCCCCAAGCTCTACAAACTTACGGTCTGAGGGAGGCAAACAGGGAGAGAGTGGCAGGCGTTGATGAAAACAGGACTACCAGGACCAGAGACCTGACGTGTAGCAAGTATTGTGGTGAGTGTCACAGTTGAGCGGAGCCTGGCTTGAGGAAACACTAGAGAAGGTCCTAGGCACTCAGGATTGGAGACCCGCCCAGTCTGGGAGGAAGAGCTGCTGCACAGTGATTGGTTCCCACCTATTGAGAGGAGAAGCTTGGCCCAGTGAGCACAGCTCCACCTACTGGAAGAGAAGTTAATTGAACTCTATGACTGCATGTATTATTATTATTATTATTTTATTTTTACTTTTTTTCTTTCATTTTCATTTTTTGTTGTTGTTCTTTAACTTATTTTAATGTTTTATTTTTTAAATTTTACTATTATTATTATTATTTTAAATTTTAATTTTCATTTTTAATTATCATTATTATTTTAAAAAAAAATATTTCTTTCTTTATTTTCTATTTTTTTCTTTTGTCTTTTCATTTCTTTTCAATTTTCTTATTCCCTCATCCTTGAATTCTACCTGCCTATTCTCATTCTCTTTAGTGACTTCTTCCCATCCCTTCTAATATCTTTCCTCCCAAGCTTCAAATAAATTTATAAGAATAAGCAGTAACTCAGCACTCAAACAAACAAGAAGTAACATGAGCAGCATAAAAAAGCAAGAAAGAAAAGGAGTACAAACAATGAAGGATAACCTAAATATTCAGGAGGACCTAGAATCATCAGAAAAATGGTCATATAAAAAACTCAAGGAATACCTTAGACAGATGGAATGAAACCTTAAAGAGGATACGAGAGAGCAAATAAATACAGTGAAAGAACACATTGAAAATGAATTACATAAACAGATAAAAGAAGAAGTTAATCTTCTTTATCAGGAGATAGAGATTATAAAAATTCAAAGAATAGTTCTAGAAATGAAGAAAACGATAAACCAAATTAAAAACTCAATTGAGAGTATCACTAACAGAGTGGAGGAAGTAGAAGACAGAATGTCACATAATGAAGACAAAATATATCATCTTGAAAAGAGTCTAGCCAACACAGAAAGGCTGGTAAAAAATCACGAGAAAAACATCCAAGAGGTATGGGATAACATAAAAAAACCAAACTTATGAGTCATCTGGATAGAGGAAGGTACAGAGATTCAAACCATGGGAATGAGTAACCTGTTGAATGAAATAATTACAGAAAAATTTACAGAAATAAAAAAGGAAACGGATATACAAATTGAAGATGCTTACAGGACACAGAGAACACAAAATCACAGTAGACCAACACCAAGACACATTGTTATGAAGATATCCAATATACAGAACAAAGGGAAAACATTAAAAGCTGCAAGAGAAAGGAGGAAGATTACATTCAGGGGTAAACCAATATGGTTAACAACCTATTTTTCATCACAGACACTGAAAGTGAGAGGATCCTGGAACAACGTATTTCAAACATTGATAGACAATGGATGCCAAACAAGAATTCTGTATCCAGCAAAATTCAGCTTCAGGTACGACAACGAAATAAAAATCTTTCATGATAAAGAAAAGCTAAAAGAATTTGCAGCAAGAAAACCACCATTGCAAAATGTCTTGAGCAAAACACTACACGAGGAAGAAATGAAAAACAACAACCAAAACCATCAGTGGGATGTGCCTCAGTAATGACAGAGGGCGGGGGAAAAGCTAATCATGGAGAAACAAAGTAAATTTAAAAAAACGATAAATATTCAAACATGGATGGCAGTAGAAACCATATATCAATAGTAGCTCTAAACACTAATGGCTTAAACTCTCCAATAAAGCAACATAGGCTTGTAACTTGGATTCAAAAAACAAATCCAACAATATGTTGCCTCCAGGAAACATATCTGAATGGAAAAGACATACACAGGCTGAAGGTGAAAGGTTGGGAAAAAATATACCATGCACACGGTCCTCATAAGCAAGCAGGGGTGGCCATCCTCAAATCGAATTAAATCGACTTCATGACTAATTTAATCAAAAGGGATAATGAAGGAAATTATATACTGTTAAAAGGAACCATTCACCAACAAGACATAAAAATTATCAATATTTACGCACCATTAAATGGTGCTGCAACGTTCATAAAACAAATTCTCCTCAAGTTCAAGAATCAAATAGACCACAACACAATAATTATGGGTGACTTCAACACACCTCTCTCACCATTGGACAGATCCTCCAAATAAAAGTTGAATAAAGAAACTATAGAACTCAATATCACAATCAATAACCTAGACTTAACTGACATATATAAAATATATCAACCATCATCAAGTGGATAAACTTTTTTTTTAAGCAGCACATGGATCCTTCTCAAAAATAGACCATATATTATGCCATAGAGCAACCCTCAATAAATATAAAGTGGTGGACATAATACCATGAATTTTATCTGATTATAATGGAATGAAACTGGAAACCAATGAAAAAGAAGGAAGGAAAAATCCTACATCACATTGAAAATGAACAACATTTTACTGAATGATTAATGTGTTACAGAAGACATAAATGAGAAAATCAAAAAATTCTTCGAGATAAATGAAAATACAGACACAACATATCGGAATCTATGGGACACAATGAAAGGAGTTTTAAGAGGGAAATTCACCACCTTGACGTCATTCCTCAAAAATAGGAAAGAACAACAAATAAATGAGCTCACACTTCATCTCAAAGCCCTAGAAAAGGAAGAGCAAAACAACAGCAAATGTAGCAGAAGGCAAGAAATAACTAAAATCAGAGCAGAAAACAACAAAATTGAAACAAAAGAAACTATTGAAAAAATTACAAAACTAAAGCTTGGTTCTGCGAAAAATAAATAAGAACAATAGACCCTTAGCATCCCTTTATGTTCAAAACATTAGAAAAATTAGAGATAACAGGAACTTACCTCGACATTGTAAAAGCTATCTATGTTAAGCCTCAGGCTAGCATTATTCTGAATGGAGAAAAATTGAAGCATTCCCTCTAAAATCTGGAACAAGACAGAGATGTCCTCTACCACCACTTCTATTCAATATAGTTCTCAAAACACTGGCCAGAGCAATTAGACAGATGAAAGAAATTAAAGGCATGAAAATAGGAAAAGAATAACTTAAATTATCACTACTTGCAGCTGACATAATTCTATATATAGAAGACCCAAAAGGGTCTACAAAAAAAAAAAAAAAACTACTAGAACTAAGAAATGATTTCAGCAATGTGGCAGGATATAAAATCAACATTCATAAGTCAAAGGCATTTCTGTATATCAGTGACAAAACTTCTGAAACGGAAATGAGAAAAAAAACACTCCATTCACAATATCCTCAAAAAATAAAAATAAAATCCTTGGGAATCAACCTAACAAAAGAGGTGAAAGATTTATACAATGCAAACTACAGAACCCTAAAAAGAGAAGTAGAATAAGATCTTAGAAGATGGAAAAATATACACTGTTCATGGATAAGGAGAACTAACATCATCAAAATGGTGATATTCCCAAAAGTTCTCTATAGGTTTAATGCAATGCCAATCAAAATCCTAAAGGCATTTCTTGTAGAAATAGAGAAAGCAATCATGAAATTCATTTGGAAAAATAAAATATCCAGAATATCAAAAGCAATTCTAACCAGGAAGTGTGAATCAGGCGGTATAGCGATACCAGATTTCAAACTAAATTTCAGAGCAATAGTAACAATGACAGCATGGTACTGGTACCAAAACAGGCGGGTGGACCAAAGGTACAGAATGGAGGACACAGAGATTAATCCACAATGCTACAACAATCTTCTATTTGATAAAGGAGCTAAAAGCATCAATGGAGGAAGGATAGCATCTTCAACAAATGGTTCTGGGAAAACTGGAAATCCATATGTATCAAAATGAAACTGAATCCCTTTCTCTTGCATGCACAAAAGTTCACTCAAAATGGATCAAGGACCTTGATATCAAATCAGAGACATGGCGTCTGATAGAAGAAAAAGTTGGCTACGATCTACATACTGTGGGGTTGGGCTTCAAATTCCTCAAAAGGACATCCATAGCACAAGAGTTAATAACTAGCATCAACACATGGGACTTACTCAAAGTAAAAAGTTGTTTCTCAGCAAAAGAAACAATAAGAGAGGTAAATAGGGAGCCTAAATTCTGGGAACAAATCTTTACTCCTCACACTTCAGATAGAGCCCTAATATCCAGAGTATACAAAGAACTCAAAAAATTAAACAATAAGATAACAAATATCCCAATCAACAAATGGGCCGAGGACCTCAACAGACATCTCAGAGGAGGACATATAATCAACAAGTACATGAAAAAATGCTCACCATCTCCAGTAGTCAGAGAAAGGTGAATCAAAACCACCCTAAGATACCATCTCACTCCAGTAAGATTGGCAGCCATTATGAAGTCAAACAACAAGTGTTAGTGAGAATGTGGGGAAACAGGTACACTTGTACATTGCTGGTGGGACTGCAAATTGGTGCATCCAATTTGGAAAGCAGTATGGAGATTTCTTGGAAAGCTGGGAATGAAACCACCATTTGACCCAGCTATTCCCCTTCTCGGTCAATTCCCTAAAGACCTAAAAAGAGCATGCTGCAGGGACACTGCTACATCGATGTACATAGCAGCACAATTCACAATAGCAAGACTGTGAAACCAACCTATATGCCCTTCAATAGATGAATGGATAAAAAAATGTGGCATTTATACAGAATGTAGTATTGCTCTGCATTAAAAAATGACAAAAAATCATAGATTTGCAGGGAAATGGATGGCGCTAGAGCAGATTATGCTAAATGAAGCTACCCAATCCCTTAAAAACAAATGCCAAATGTCTTCTTTGATATATGGAGATTCACTAAGAACAGAATAGGTATGAAGAGGATGAGAAGAAGATTAACATTAAAACAGGGATGAGAGGTGGGAGGGAAAGGGAGAGAGAAGGGATATTGCATGGAAATGGAAGGAGACCCTCAGGGTTATACAAAATTACATACAAGAGGAAGAGAGAAGAAAGGGAAAAATAATACATGGGGAGAAATTTATTAAGGTAGAGGGCGTAGAGAGAGAAGATGGTGGGAGAGGGGAGGGGAGGGGGGATAGTAGAGGATAGGTAAGGCAGCAGAATACAACAGACACTAGTATGGCAATATGTGAATCAATGCATGTGTAACTGATGTGATTCTGCAATCTGTATACGGGGTACAAATGGGAGTTCATAACCCACTTGAATCAAAGTGACAAATATGATGTATCAAGAACTATGTAATGTTTTGAACAAGCATAAATAAAAATTTAAAAAAAAAAGAAAACTAACTTCGGTGAATGATGCACGCGAATCCTAATATTTGTACAGTAACTGACCCAGTTTAACATCAATGCAAGTAGATTCCTATGGTACATGATGTGTATTTTGACGTTCATTTTTATTCAACACTGGTACATACTATTTCATCAGTTTATGCACATCACAGGATATATATTTCATCCACAATTTAGCAAATTTATAGGCATCTGTTTCACTTTCAATCACTTCCTGCTTCAGAACACATGGATTCCTCCATATTTCTTGATTGGTAATTTCATGAGACTTCTTTCCAAACACATTATTTTCGATCCATAATCACTTTTGAAGCAAAACTCACACACACTTCATGATAAAAAATAACCCTAAGATTACAATTAGATATATAACTGGTTGGAATTATGTCAATATATGATTTCTTATATATTTTCAGATAACAATTCAATCCATTATTTAAAGTGTAACCAGTTATATTATTTATTAACAGTATGTTCTATTCATGCATTATCTCTATATTCATAGACACAGGGTACACCACTTTTTACCCCCAATACTAATTTATATGTCTTCAAATATTGCTCACAGAAATGGTGTAAAAAATACTCATGTCACATGATCTACATATATATTTTATCACAATAATTTTCTGGGCACAAAATGCAAAGGTCACACTTATGATTGTACCAAATCCTAAATGGAAGTTGAATATGGATTACTAAAAACTTCCATTTCCAGTTTGCCTAATGCTTTCAAATGTCATTTCTATTGGTGACTACATATTTGTTTCTTCCTAAAATTATGTATTCAATCTCGATCCTGTTGAAAATGTCTAAACCTATCACTCACTTTACAATTGCCTGATTTTGTAATGTCTCTATTGATATCTTCTTTCCTATATTTTCCGCAGTTCATCATTGTGACTGACTCTTCGCATGTGCTGACATTTACATTCACTGTATAAATGAAACCCTATTGCTAAAGAACATTTGATCCAAATTTTATACTCACTCTTCTTCCTAAACCTACCGACTCTCTTCCTTATCCTACCCACTATCCCAATTTGAGTGGATGTTCTCTTCTACAATCAATCTTCCAAGGTACAAGGTCCTATGCCATTGATTATCAATTTATCTGAGACAACCGTGCAGAACATAATTAAAAGCTAAGTATCCCAATCAAGGGCCTCATTCCCTTCTGGGATACAAATCTTACCTAGATTTCTGTTTTCATACTTATATTTCACCTCTATAGTTTTATAAATATCACAGGTTCCCAATACCATTATTCATCCATCAGAATGATTCCGAACCCAAATTGAACATGTTATTAACCCTAACCATACACTGTTCCCTCAATCTAACTTTACAAAAGAGAAGGGACAGGGTTCGTCTTGCAATACAGCAATGTAGGGGATCTGCCACCTACTGAGAACCTCAAAGGTCCATGCATATTTGATCCCTGGAGAAGATGTAGGCAGCTATGGAAGACCTGAAAGACCAAAAGTCATCTTCTATGGCAAACAACCTGTTCAGGATGAAGGGTTGTGTCTGAGTAAGCCTCTGTCTTCTTAATGTAGAGAAGATGGACCAAACCAGCCCTATGAGGAGAGCTGTTCCCGCAAACTGGTGTGGCCAATTTGGAAAGCAGTATGGAGATTCCTGGGAAAGCTTGGAATGGAACCACAATTTGACCCAGCTATTGCCCTTCTCGGACTATTTCCTGAAGACCTTAAAATAGTGTATACCTCTGGGATACTGCCACATCGATGTTCTTAGCAGTACAATTCACAATTGCTGCACTGTGGGCCCAACCTAGATGCCCTTCAATAGATGAATGGATAACAAAAATGTGGCATTTATACACCATGGAGTATTACGCAGCACTAAAATATGACAAAATCATGGAATTTTAAGGGAAATGGATGGTAATAGAGCAGATTATGCTTAGTGAAACTAGCCAATCCCTAAAAAACAAATACCAAATGTCTTCTTGGATATAATGAGAGCAACTAAGAACAGAGCAGGGAGGAAGAGCAGGAAGAAAAGATTTACATTAACAGAGACATGAGGTGGGAGGGAAAGGGAGAGAAAAGGGAAATTGCATGTTAATGGAGGGAGACCCTCATTGTTATACAAAATTACATATAACAGGTTGTGAAGGGAATGGGAAAATAAACAAGGAGAAAAAATAATTACAGTAGATGGGGTAGAGAGAGAAGATGGGAGGGGAAAAGAGGGGGATCATAGAGTATAGAAAAGGTAGCAGAATGCAACAGTAACTAATAGGGCATTATGTAAAAATGTGGATATGTAACCAATGTGATTCTGCAATCTTTATTTGGGGTAAAAATGGGAGTTCATAACCCACTTGAATCTAATGTATGAAATATGATATGTCAAGAGCTTTGTAACGTTTTGAACAACCAAAAAAAGAAAAAAAAGTAGCCATGTATATGCCAATCGAAATTCATCATGATATATATATATATATATATATATATATATATGTATATATATATATATATATATATATATATAATCCACAGATGCAAAAATATTCATTTTACTGAACATGGATTTATGTATAATGTTATTGAACTAGGAAGCTCACCCATAGGTTGAATTTTCAGTTCAAACAGCGTTTAGGAGTAGTGATCTCTTCTCACAATTTGTATCTGCCAATTCAGCCACCTCACAAGTATGTACGTGTGATACCAGGTAGGATTCTCTATGTGCATATAAAAATACGTGCACTACAGAGAAAGGGAGACAGGATTCCCATATTTATTAACTTTAAAAACACATGTAGAATTATTTCAACAAAAAATTGACTAGATTTATAGCTCCTATACTATATAATGCAAAAGGCAATTCCAACTACACACCATGCCTCCTCTGAACGGCTTGTATTTCTATTCTGCTTGGGTTATGTTTCACCATCATATTAGGATTATTAGTCAGAGTCTAGTAGTGTATGGGTTAGTGTCAAAAATTCAGTATTTCAAATGGAAAATTGGAAAATGAATCCAATGTGTATGCAAATATGTGATATACAATAATCTTCCCACTCTCATCCAGAACAATGCTTTGACATTACCTTTGCCCCAAGTAAGACACAATTAGAGGATAAGAGTTAGAAATTCTGTGAATACTTATCTGGAATGGAAAATGATCAGGAGTTCACAACCTTGTAGGTGGTAGAGGAGTTTCCAAAAGGAAGGGACAGGGGTGATCATTCAACCTGATCTTTCATTAATATTGGGAGCCATCTTGCCTTAAAGCCATGGAAAGATAATTTTTGCTTTACTATAAATTACTGCAAATTCTGAACCTGCTTGGAATGCCTGCCCATGCCTTGAACTCACCCATGCCTGTCTTACTGACCAGATCACAGCCCTCTCTGAAACCTTACTGACACCTCATAAATATTGGCCTTCCCTGGCCAGACAACGACCCTCTCTGAGGCTCTAATGGTCCTCATAATTTCTGATGCTGGGACCAGCAAATAAAAAATGTTAACTACAGTTAGTGTGATGCTTGTCAAAGTTCTGTTTTCTGATACTCCCTTTTTGTGTAACTTTTTGGGCTATAAAGCTGGGGTGTAGGAAATGTGGGGATGCTGTCTTTTTCCCGCAGTTTTGAGAAGAAGAGTCAGCCTAGCCGGTTGAACTAATAAGCTTGCCTTAATTTGATTTTAATTGGAGTCAGTGGTCTTTTCTTGCATCCTGGTCTAACATTTTGGAGTTCCCCAGCGAGATGACGTGACCAGATCACAAGACCAGACTGCAGGAAATTCTGACGCTGGCCTTTCCTCCAGGGCTCAGGGCTGGAGAGCCAAGTTCCAAAGCCTTGGAGTGAGCCTTCGGTCCAGGGAGCACTGCAGTGAACCATCACACTAAAACTATTAGCAAGCACCTGGTGGAGGAGGCCTCCATTGGTAGGTGGTGCCTTTATAACATCTGATATCTGGTTAAGGGAGATGTCTTCTGATTACAGAGAGGTGGCCTGGGGAGGCTCACATGTACTCCTGTCCAGGACAGTAACAAGAATTGTTCTGTCCTCTGTTCTGTTCTGTATGGAATTTCTCTGAAAGGGTAGAAAGGTGCAGCCGGGCACGCAGGAGCTCCTACCCCGGAGCTTCAGCAAGACATTTCATTGCTCCTCAGTTTTTCTGTATCTTCACCAGGTTTCTGTTTCTTTGTGTTTTGTTTTGTGTTCTATATGTTTTTTGTTTGTTTGTTTTTGTGCATTTTGTTGTTTGATTTCTGTGGTAAAAACTTAAGGATATTGGATGTAAAAATGGGTAATAAAGCAAGTAAGCCTTACACCCTTTGGACTGTGTTCTAAAAAACTGTGATGAAGTTTACCCCCCTTTGTTAAGCAGGATGAGAAAAGCCCCTAGCTGGCAGCCTGGAACTCACCCACTGCAGAGGGCAATGCCTGCTGGCCACCAAGGAACAGAGTATCTCCCAGGTTAACAATGGAAACTCCTTTAAAACCCCTTGTTGCTCCAGTTCAAGAGAGTCACAACCTTTGGGCAGAGTCCCCTGTGTTTCTGCTTTGTTAGCAAAGCAGTAAACCTCCCTTTTTATTTTTCTCAAACCCTGTCCTCATTATTAAATAGGTATTAATTCGCTTCAAGGTCAGAAACCGAAATTTAAGTTACAAATTTTGATAACCCCCCGACCCTGGAACTTTTTGAGACCTGACTACTGAAATGTTAGGAGATGGAGCGAGATTGGGGTGGAACCAAACCAGAGGAGCTAGTCCCATAAGTAAAAGGAGGGACTGAGGGACTCCCAGCATCTACCAAAGCCCTGCTGCTTCAAGGAATTCCTTCCTTCGTTCGCTGCACTGTAAGGATTATGCCACCTCTGTCTTCTTAAAAAAAAAGAAAAAGAAAAAGGGGACACTAAATGCAGTAAAGTCACCATGGAAACCCTTGATATTACATTTCAGGTTGCCCTCTGTGAAAACATCTGATCCCCTTGTGAGGACATCTATCCTGCCACTGGTGTAGGAAATTTTTCTCTTATCTGCTCTGTTTTTAAGGCTTCTGTCTGTCAGCCATAGTCTGGAGCTCCTTTCTGTCTGTCTTGTGTCTTTGTTTATGGCCCTTTAAGACATGTGCAATAATGTGCTGATATTATAAATTGTTTCTTGGGAATGATATTAGTTCAATGTGTGTCTAAATGATGATGTTTTATTGTAACAATCTGGTATCTGGATGGGTTTTTGTAGCATTGCTCAATCTTGCAGTTAAAAGTCGGGTTTAGGTAATTGTTTAGTTTATGATTTCAGATAATTCATGCCAGATAACTTAAATACTTAGGATGGAAAACTAAAGCACTCTACTTCCAAGTTGGCAAGTAACTTCCCAAACATTCAGTTTTATTTGTCACTAATTTTGAATTGGGTAGACTGAGAAAATATCACAGTGTGTACCAGTGCATTAATTTGGACAAAGATAGTAAATCATAGTATGGTATCTGTTGACAAAACAAGATGTAAAGATATAAAATTTTGTGAATTTCATCTTAAAATTGTATCATAATTTTCAACATCCGAACCTCAAAATAATGGTTAAAATGCCTTAGGCCTGAGGTGTCTGCTCAGAATAGCAGTTTTTCCCTGCTCCTTTCAGACCTCAGCCAGGACTTTTGTTGAAATGCAAATGAAAGAAGCCTGCAAGCTCAGTAGGAGACTGATCTGAGGCCTAAGGCAGGAAAAAAGGTAAATTGTATGGTATTTATTAATTACTGGGCAGTCATTTTTTCTAGGACTCTTATTTTTTTCCTTAGATTCTGTATTCTTTTTTTGAGCTCATGAATTTGATCCTACAGACCTAGGTTAATGTTTTTCTGATCAGCTCTATCTTTGACCAACAGTGGAGTTTTTGAAACATTGCAATGGAGATTTCAACTGCAAAAAGCTACAAGGCCTTTACTATTATTATGTGTGCACACTTTTGTTATGTGTTGTATGTCTATATATACATATATCCCTATATCATATATATGTTATACAAATTAACACATGTAAGGAGCACTCATAAAAAAAGCACTCATAAAAACAAATTTTAAAACGTGGATCCAAAGATCTTTATTTCAAGTGATTTAATTGGTACAATTTAAATTGGATAAACAGATAAAAATAAATGTCTTTAAATTTAACCTTACAAGTTTTTCTAGGTGTTCAAAAATCTAATAAAATATTAATGCCGACAAAAGGTCTAATATGCCTTGGTTCTAGGACTTTTTCTTCAACAAAAAATGGTAGACTGTTCAATACATTTGTCTAATATTTTGATAAATAAGTAAAGTAAATTTGATATGGGATTACTCATTCATGAGTACTTTTGTTAGATATCTGATTGATTTACTAAGGTCTGTATAAGTTTGTCCTAAAGTCTGTATAAGATTGTAAAAATCAGTCATGTGTTAAAGAGACAAAAATTTCTTAAAACATAAGTTTACCCATAACATTGTGGTTATTAAGTTTTATTTTTCTAGAGCAAGCAACCATAAAAATTAAACAACTGATTAAATAAGAACTGTTATTTTAGAGCACTGTACTGCCATTTCTTTAAAAGCTAAACTTGGTTAATGTAGAAAAATCAATGCAATTGTGATGCTATTAATGTGCTCATATCTTCCAGGTATACAAGTCTGTAAGGTAGAAACTTTAAAAGAGCATTATATCAAGCTGGTGTTCTGAAGTTGTATGGTAAAAAAAAAAAAAAAAAAAAAATATATATATATATATATATATATATATATATATATATATATATATATATATATATATATATATATATATTGGGATTTATTTACCTGTTGTCAATAAGATATGTAAACTTTTATGTTACTTTTTATATTGGGGAACAATTTAAATGTATTTTAAGTTAATGAGAGCCTAATCTATGTAAAGGTTAAAAACTTTCAGCCTTTTTTTAATTCATGTTTTAAATGCTATATCATATGGTGTTAGCTAATGTTCATGTGACCTCAAACAATTTATGTAAACTTTGTAAAATGATATTTAAAAAACAAAGATTAGCTTTAGAATTAAAACACTTAATATTAATAAAGAGCCCTTCCATACCTGAGATAAGGCTCTGTGTCCCATCTTATTATGTGAGAATGACTACGAAAGCAGTAGGTCAGATGTTATTTCATTTAAAGATATTTTCAAAAGTTTTTTTTTTCCTGTCAACATTACTAGCATCTCAAACAGAGGATATAATGTATAACTCAGCCAAAAATTTTAGGGTAGCTATTACAAGAACTAAGTTTGTTTACTGTTGTTAATTTTATTTTGTAATTTCCTTATGGGTGATATTAAGATTCCCTGTTAGTGTTTTACAGAAGTGTTGCTTTAAGAACACAACATTGGTTAATTTAAGATAATTAGCCATCACCTACAAGACAGACAGAATAATACAGATCCCAAATAATAAAAAGATAAATAATTTTAAATTATAGACATTAAAGCCCAGTACTCTTAATATAAGTCTGTTAAAATTTATTTGATGGATGTTTAAGATTAGGATTTAAAATTAAAGTTATATGAAAAGGGACAAGAAAACCAATATTTGGCTCTTGCCCTCTGAGTCAGTCTGTATCCAGGGAACAGCGGACTTCTCTAAAGAGCTTTGCAACTCTGAACCACATAACTTTCTGATCAGGGAGATTAATGAGACCACTGGAGAACAGAAATCCAATCAGTGCATTTGCTACGAAGAGGAGAGTCATCAGAGAAGGGAGACATCCCTGATGCTTCCGAGGGAAGCCACATGGTCAAACAAGACCTGGACCCACCTAGCGCAAATGGCACTAGCAGACCTGAGAAGCTGCTCTCAAGTTTCCCCAGGAATGACTCCCATAAAAGCTCAGCTGACTGTTCACAATAGATAGAAACAAAAGTCAGTTTGACTGCTTCATCTTAAACACTTAGAAAAGACAGTTAAAAACAAATTACAGCCATTCCTGGGCATTTTATATAATAATAGTAATAATAATATTTTAAGGTATACACTTTATGTTAGCCTCCCAAAATAAGTAAGACTAAAGGCTACAAAGAAGGATTCTCAGACAGGAATGCCTGATAACTATAAAAAGAGGCTATCAAGATTATCTGCCAGAGGCAGAAGTTTTTAGTTTAAGGCCTACAGATATTCTTAACCTAAACACATAGTCTTGGTATTTGTTAGTATGATTATGCAGCAATGAGTAAGAGAATTAAAGGTTTCTCTATTAGACACAGAGGTCATACTAGTAAAAGTATTTTGCAATATCAGATGACATTAAATTATTAAACTGAATCTTATGGGGAGGGACAAATGTAACACTAAAAGTTAAATATTAAGTCGACAGTCCTGATAACTGGGGATATTTAAGACTGGTGAGGAAACTTCTATACAGTGACATGTTCCAGCTGCTGCAACATTTATTAAGTACTCATGTTTTTTTGTTTCTCTCATAGAAGAACCCATCCCCAGATGACTTTACTACCTGTTCTTCCCAATCCAGACTTGAAACCTAACTGACTTCTAAAAGGCGACTAATGTCCCTCAGGCGGTGCCCCCTCACGTCACCCTCTCTCAGCTCAGAAGAAGTCTAAATGAGTGACGCCTCTCTTCTTACAACAATGGAGACAAAAATAAATAGAATATCAATATAAGTAATTAATTAAGTCAGGTAAAATCAGGGAGACGTGTTTTTGGGTGAGTTCAAAAAATCGGGAGACTATTACCTGAGGGATTAAAATTCCCACAGTGCTCTTCCTACCCAATCAAATATATGAAAGGAACACATTAGAAAAGGGGGGAATGATTGACCCAACCTTATCTTTTATTAAAATTGGTGAGCCATCTTGCCACAAAGCCATGAAAAGATAATTTTGGCTTAACTATAAATTACAGCAATATCTGAACCTGCTTGGAATGCCTGCCCGTGCCTTGAACTCACCCATGCCTGGCTATCTGACCAGATAACAGCCCTCTCTGAAACTTTGTTGACACCTCATAAATATTGGCCTTCCTTGGCCAGACGACACTCTCTGAGGCTCTAATGGTCCTCATAAATTCTGATGTTGGGGCCAGCAAACAAAAATGTAAACTACCATTAGTGTGATGCTTGTCAGAATTCTGTTATTTTTAACCCCACTTTTGTGTAACTTTCTGGGCTATAAAGCTGGGCTGCTCTTCTGTTCCCGACGTTTTGGGAGGGAGAGGCAGCCAGGGTGGTGGAAATAATAAGCTTGCTTTAATCTGATTTTAATTGGAGTCAGTGGTCTTTTCTTGCGACCTGGTCTAAAAGGTAAACACTACACAAACCTGGAGCTCTGCCGGACTAAAGACTTCTTGAGAAAATGCCTTTGACGATGCGCACTCGACATATATGTTGTTGTCAGAAGCTTTAGCTTCCATTCAAATGAGACCATCAAAGCTGGGTCTACATCTATGAGACCTGGAAAACATTGTTTCAATTTTTTCAAAGAACATGAGGCAGCAGTGCTGACTTCTCTCTGTAGGTAAACTGTGGCCACTGAAAGCTAAGTGTCTCCGCATGTGGATTGTGAAGCCATTTGGTCATCCTCCAATTTTCATGGTGTTTCTTTCTACTGCACTGGGAGTTTGGTATTTGCTTCATGAAATACAATGAGTTCAACTGGTACACAGTGCTGGAGGGAGTCCTGTCACGTGTGGTGGGTCCGGGTATGCAGGAGAATGCACCAACCAGGCTTCTATCCCACATAGCTTGACCCTTTGACCATAGCAACCTGATTCTGAACATTGCCCTGAAACGTCTCCATATAACAAAATGCCTTTTATGGAGAGGTTTCAGACATATAAGTGATTCCTGTCTGTAACATGTCAGCCACAAGTCATTTGGATGTCAATGGCAGAATCACATGTCCCGACCACAGATGTTTTATCACACAGCTGCACACAACAGCTTTTGGCCCACTACTCAGCAGGCCCCAACATACTGGCATCTCTGTTCTACACCATTTTCATAAAACCCAGTCAATCAAGGCACTGTCTGGTACACTCAGGATCAGCAACTGTACATCCAAAGGTTCTCCAGTGGCAGGTGGCCATGGGAAGTTCAAAAATTTCATGGTATTTATCTAGCCATTTTCAAAGATGATGTTGGAGAAACTGTGGGTTTCAATTCATTAAGGAACCATTAAATTTAGAGGAAGCACATTTCAATGAATAATCTAGAGAACTCTCACAGGCAAGGGTTCCCAAAGACTGGCCAAAAGGTCACATGAAGCCAGCCCCATTGAGGTCTACAATGTAAGGTCCATGTGTGTTTTGACTCTCAACTATATCTTCCAAGTCTTTCAGAATAAAATCATGTGATATCCTGGCTGAGATTCCCAGTGCTCTGTGGAAAGCCACTCTGGGCTTAGATCTCAGTGTCCAAGGGCGACTCTCATGTGTGGCCTCCTAAAATCCCAACACAATTCATGGCAATACTTCTCTGAAGTCAGTTCCATAACGCATTCTCTAAGAAGAATCACACCAGAGTTCAAGCCCAGGTGGACCCAGGCATCTCTTACAACCACCACACAAATGACCACAATTAAAACTAAAACACTCCCACATGCTCCTCATCTTCTTCCACATAGACATTCATCATAAACTCTGGCTGGAGGTTTCCATGAAGGGCACAGCCCAATACACTGTTCAAAATAAGCACCCTTGTCCCTCATTTGCCTAAAGTCAGGGTGGCCTGGACACCCTTGCTGTGAACCAAGAGTGATCAAATAGGCCTGCCCTATATCTGATCTGCTTCTCCAATTTGAGGACTAATGACTGTCTGGTATAGATTCTTTATGTGAATTGGTATCATAGAAAACCCAAGCCCCTATCGGCTAGCCTCTGCAGGGATTTGAAGAAATGATTTGACCCAAATGATCCCTATTCTCACTTGATTTAGCTCAGGAAGCTTACAGAGGAAAGTGAGAGACTTCATCCACAATGACTGCTCTTTTGGCCATTTTGGTTTTGGATGCACACTTGGAAACTTTCTTTAGATCCATCAGGTGCTGAGAATCTAAGCCACTGCCACCACACCGGGCCAAGTGGCTGTTCCAGACACATCCCTTTCCAAAGCAATTAAGCAAAGAGCCACAGGTGATGCCCATTCATTTCCATTTGAAAACTGTTTTCTTCAGGCTTCACAAAGGGTTGGCCTGAGGCAAAGACCTTCCTGACATTCAGGGTAATAGAAACATAAGTAAGCAAATGGCCCAAAGCAGGGTTTCTCCACTGAGACTTTACTGGTCACACTGATATCTGAGTTTTCTGTGATGCTCCCATTCCCTTCAGCTATCCAGTACATGGCCATGTAACAGAGCTTGGACGTGGTACATATCTTGGAAACAAAACCATGAGGATACTCTGGAGAGTGGCCAGTATTCAGGAAGAAAAGAGGAACTTAGGAAGATAGTAGCTGTTCACCTTCCATTAGGCAAGCCACACTCCATTCTTAAATTGGGTGGGAAGAATGCTGGGGAGCTTTATACTAGACAGGACACAACTATTGATGCATTCGCATTTCAAATGTCTACAACCACGGATACAGTGGGATACACAGACATAGAAACACTCGTGTTGTCAAACGACTTTCTAGAAACTTTCCAGTCCAAACCTACATGAGACAAAACCACAATCTCACACCGACACCCACAACGGCACCTCCTTCCCCCAAGTATGACTGTGACTATCCTGAGTGTCCTCTGACTGGTGGGCCATACTATGTTCCCACGAAATGGCCTGTCCTATCTCAGATCTGGTCTTCTTTGCAAACTTTTTGAAGTTGTCAGGAGCCATGGTTGAGCCACTACCTGCTTTCTCAGAAAAAGCCGCTCTTCAGAGCTCCCCTGAAATTTGTTCATCATCACATAAGTAGGTACCAAGAAACACTGACTCTGTCTTTGGTAAATTCAAACAATTGAGACCACTGGGACTGAAACTAAGACTTGCTCTGGGTGCATGGCTTCCTGGATCCCAAGTTCAGAGAGTTCCATCACCAAGGAAGTGTTGTAGGTCACTTCCTTCAGGAACTGAATGAGTTCACTGCGATGGAAAACCACTTTGTCCTAACAGTTGCTTCCAATGGTCCCATGAGATGGAGGCTGCCCCTACTTCCTGTGACACTTTCACAAGTTAGAATGGTATATCAACCATTGGCATCCGGGAACAGCTCTGTACACAGGCCTGGTTTGGTCCATTTAATCTACATTAAGAAGAGAGAGGCTGATTCAGACACATTCCTTCATTCTGACCAGGTTGTTTGACATGGAAGTTGACATGGATTTGACTTTTGCTCTCTCAGGTCCTCCATAGGTAAAAAGGTCGGTCAAAAGTCGGAGGAAAAGTCCACCAAGAGACTGTCTCATGCCACAGCAAAGGGTTTATTGGGCGTCCAGCATGCTTGGGCTCAGAGCTAACTTCAGAGGAGAAAAGAACAAAGAGCCCCAAGAACAACTTGAGCAGAGTTTATTTACATTCTTTAGAGAGGGCAGGGACTTTGCATACATCATAGCCTCCTTTAGCAAATCAACATACCACGGGAAAATCAAATAACAACCCAAAAACATGATTAGCACATTCATTGGCAGGAAGAGGTCGGACAGGGGGTGATTGGTTAGCCCTGAGAAGGGGTATACATTTAAACTGATTGGTTGAAGCCCTGAGATGTATACGTGATGAGCTGCACGGTTTCTGGGAAGGGATTGTTTAGTAACTAGGTGGTCAGGGAAGATTTCAACACACATCTAATTGGCAGTTCCGGGAATTGTCTTAACTGCCACAGGAATTTCAGGTTCTGAGTGCAGCTTGGAAACTTTACAAAACCTGGTTCTTTATGTTTCAATTTTAATTTCTTTTATTCTTTCATTTCCCACTCCTTTTTCTTACTACATTTAATCTTGAAAGTAATGAATCATAATTATTGCAGGGTCTCACACTCTATTTCTGCCAGTGGAGTGTATTTCTGTCTGATTACCATGAGTTTTTCCTGCCCAATTTGAGCCTGGAGAAAGGAAACTAAGCGGTTAAGCAAACAAGGTCCCACAGTTAGCAACACCATAAGGATGATCAGGGGTCAAGATAAGAATGATAGGAGTGTAGTTAACGAGGGGGACTGGGTAAACCATGACTCAAACCACCCTTGTTGAATCTCCCTTTCTCTCTGGCGCTCTTCAAGGCATTTTCTCAATTTACTCATGGATTCTCTTACAACTCCAGTATGGTCAGCATAAAAACAACATTCTTCTCTCAGTGCAGCACAGAGGCCCTGCTCCCTCATGAAGAGGAGGTCTAATCCTCGCCTGTTCTGTAAAACAACTTCAGAGAGAGAGTTTAAGGATTCCTACAGCACTGTGATGGAGGTCTCTAATGTCTTCCAGTCTTGATCTATTGCTGTTTCTAATCAGGCCATTTGTTGTGACCCATGGATGATAGCAGCTGTTCCCGTACCCACTCCTGCAGCAGCTCCTATCCTCAATAGGATGGCTAGAGTAAGGGACACTGGATGACAGCAAAATCAGGTTGTTTGTCCCCCTAGTAGACCTTAAAATGATTCTGCATCATAATAAAGAACCCTGGGGAGTATCTGCACCATTACACAATAATTTACAAAGCTGTCAAATACATGGGTTGAAATGCAAGGAGTTCTGACTGTGTGGAGTTCAGTACAATTAAGGTTCCTTTAATTAGTTCCCAGGGGCAGGAGTCAACTGTACTCTGGACTGGGGAAGTAGGCAAAGATGGAAACTGGGAAGTATGAGATGGTAGAGGGGTTCTGGTAGATCTAGGCATGGGAGGTTTTGGAGGCTTAATTCCTGGCTTGAGGGGATTGGGCCCTATTGCTGTGGGATTTTCTTCCTTTTTAAGCAGGATGGTGAACCAGTGACCAACGTCATAACGAGGGCCATAAATATAGAATCTCATTTCCCACGTATTTTCCATAGACCATGTTGTTCTGAGGTAGCCCCTTCCTTTGGAAGTGAAAGTTATATTGAGGGGGTAACATAGACTATTCTTTCCACAGCGAGTTTTTGACACAACTTGGCTAGCGGCACATTTCTTGGGATCAATCCAGGTGTCAATTTTTCCTACCTGAATGATACTGTCTGGGGAGTTTGGGTTCAACCATGTAGCTCCCGTTTGTTAACAACCCCAAGATCTAAAATAAATGTCACTGGGTCCTCCACAGGTTTGGGCCTGTTTGCGACTTCAGAAATCAGCTGGGCACACATAAAAATCAAGACTGGCTAGTTTACACCTGAGCTGGGGAAGATGATATCCATAATTCATGGGGTAAGGTGGTCTATGTTGCCCTGGTTTGGGTTTGAGTGGGATCTGTGTGGAGTCCTCTATGTCAGGGAGATCCTAGTCAGAGAGGCCTATGGCAAGCTGACAAATGTCCAGGTAGAGAGATGGCCACCAAGTCCATAAGAGGGCTGTATGTGAAATAGACCACACTACTTGCCCAGTAGGATTTATAGCTGCCATTGTTGCTGAACAGGCTGATGGTGATTAGGACTGCTGGTGGTCAGGGGAAGAATCCATAGCCCTACCCACACGACGGACACGCAACTTGAGAGGGTTACCAGTCTGTTCCAGTTTCCAGCCGGATGCTGAACAGGGCGCAGGCTTGAGATGGGTGGCACGGATCCAGGAAGTGATTCCATCCACTTTCACCACTGTAGGTGTTATAAGCAGCACCTGGTATGGTCCTTTCCAGCGGCGATCCAGGGATGATACCTGATGCCGTCTCACATAGACGAAGACTCCCACTTGATATCGATGTGGGGTTCCCTCGTCTCCAGGCTGATAAGCAGTGGCCAACTGTTTCCACAGGTATTGCTGGGTGCTGTGTTTGTTCATGGGCTTTAAGTCTGTCAAGCAAGGGGGTGTGAAAGGAATAATTAAGTCTCAGAGTTGGGGTTAGGTCCCTTACTGGAGGAGGGGCACCATAGAGAATTTCATAAGTGGTGAGTTTACACAAAGAGGAAGAGGGTGTACTTGCATGAAACAGTGCTTAAGGTAGGAGCATAGTCCAATTTTTTATGCCGGTCTCCAAGCTTAATTTCTTTAAAGTCTCTTTGATGGTTCTAATCATCCTTTCTACCTGTCCAGAGCTCTGGGGTCTATAAGCACAATGTAACTTCCAATTAATCTTCAGGGTCCTGGTGAATCCCTGACTTACCTGGGCAAGGAATGCCGGTCCATTATTGGACCCTATTACCTTTGGCATGCCTAACCTTGGGAAAATGTCATCTAGAATCTTTTTGAGCACCGTCTGAGCCGTTTCTTTCTTCATGGGGAAGGCTTCAACCAATAATGAAAGAGTATCTACAAAGACTAGGGGATATTTAAGTCCATACCTTCCTGGCTTAATTTCAGGAAAAGTCCACTTCCCAGAATTGTCCTGGTCTGGTTCCTCGTAAGCGCTTCCCTGCAGGAAGCTTGGATGGGTAAGCATTAACTAATTGGCAGACTTGACAAGCTCTAGTCACCTGCTAAGCTATTTCTTTCCTCTGTGAGTCAGTCATTAATAAATCCTTTCTTCGGTCCTTTAAGAGAGCCTATAACTTCTTTGAGCTTAAGTGGGTGAGCTAGTGTACGTCTTTGACATAAAGGTGGGCTTTTTGAAATTTTAAACTTGGCTCTGTAGGGTCCCAGAGTTCTGTATCTGTCTCCTCAGATGATAAGTTGCCTGAATGTTCCAGTGTGGCCAAGTCTCCTGAATGTTGATCCCCCTGGTTTGGAAAAAGTTAACAGAGTCACTCCGTTTAGGGCTGCCAATTAAGCTTCCTCATCTGCCCTTCTGTTTTTAACTGCGATGAGGTCGTTTCCCTTCTGGTGCCCTGGACAGTGCACTATAGCTAGTTCCTTAGTGCCCTGCCCTGCTGAGAGAAGGTGGAGAATCTCAACTTTGTTCTTTATTTTTTTTCCCAGTGGAGGTTAATATCCCCCTTTGCTGGTAAATAGCCCTGTGCACATTAGCATTGCCAAATGCATAGCGGCTATCAGTGTATATGGTGGCCCTTTTGCCTGTTGCTAGTTCCAATGCTTTCCTAAGGGCAATCAGTTCTGCCTTTTGGACTTATGTCTCTTCTGGGAGACCAGAGGATCAGATGACATTAGTTTTGCTAACTACTGCTGCTCCAGCCCGCCACATACCATCTTGGAGGAAGCTGCTCTCTTTCGTAAACCATACGACTTCAGGGTGAGGCAGTGGCTGGATTTTTCAAGTCTCGTCCTATACTGGTTTCCTCTGCAGTATGTGTTGACACTCATGAGCGACAGGTCCTGATGATTCTTCTGGCAGCCAGGTTGAGTGGAGCAGAAGGTCCAAGAGTTATTCTGTCTTTGCTAATCCAGAGGCTCTGGTAGTGGTTTATTCTGGAGTTTGATAGCCACCTCTCTGGAGGTTGACAGATGATGCTCTCCAGGGCATGGGGGGCTATCATGAATAGCTTCTGTCCCAACGTTCATTAATGAGCATCTTTTATTAGAAGCGCTGCCACTGCTATAGCTCTTAAGCAACGGGACCACCCAGTAGCCACTGGGTCCAGTTTTTTTGATAAGAATGCTACCGGCCTTTTCCAAAGTCCCAAATTCTAAGTGAACACTCCCCGTGCTATTCCTTTCTTTTTCTCAATGTAGAGAGTGAAGGGTTTATCTATATCTGGGAGTGCTAAGGCCGGAGCAGATAGCAGCACTTTTTTTGACATTATCAAAAGCTTGTTGGTGCTCAGGGGTCCATTGGAATTGGGCATTCCACTTTATCAGCGGGTATAAAGGGGCAGCCAGAGAGGTGAACCCAGGAATCCATCACCTGCATAAGGCAGCAGTCCCAAGAAACTCTCTGAGTTGTCTCTTATTAGATGGGGGTGGTATCTGCACAATGGTTTGTTTTCTGTTCTCAGTGAGCCATCATTTGCCACCCCTAAGAGAATAACAAAGGAAGATTACTTCTTGCTGACAAATTTGGGCCTTTTGGCAGAAGCCCTATATCCAAGCCGAGCAAGCTCGTATAATAGTGCTTGGGTCCCAGACTTATAGTTCTCCTTGGTGTCCGCTGCCAGTAGCAGATCATCCACATATTGGAGTAGGGTGACTTCGGGGTGTGCAGTTCTGAAGTCGTTTATGTCCCTGTGGAGGGCTTCATCAAAGAGAGTGTGGGGGGGTTTGAACTCCTGTGGGAGTCTAGTCTAGGTTCGTTGGCCAGATGTTCCAGTTTCTGGGTCTATCCACTCGAAAGCAAACAGCAACTGACTGTCCTTATGTAGAGGCAAGCTGAAGTAAGCATCTTTTAAGTCCAGCACAGTGTACCATTCCCGCTCCAGATTCAGAGTGCTAAGCAAATTATATGGATTGGGTACTGTGGGGTGAATGTCCTGCACTCTGTTGTTGATCTCTCTTAGGTCTTCAACAGGACTGTAGTCCCTAGTTCCTGGCTTTCTTACTGGTAGCAGGGGGGTATTCCAGGCTGATTGACAGGGCCTTAGGACCCCAATGGCCAATTATTTCTGAATATGGGGACTTATCCCATCCTTAGCTTCTTTGCTTAGAGGATATTGTTTAACACTGATTGGAGAGGCCGAGGCTTTTAATTCTCTACTATTGGAGGTTGTTTTACGGCTAGACCTAACCCAGCAGTTTCTGCCCAGGCATTAGGATAATCTTTTATCCATTTCTGTTGTAGTTTGCCTCTTTGATCAGTCCTAGGGGGCAAGAAGTGTTGATGTTCATCTTCTACAGACATAGTCAATTCTCTGACTATGGGAGTTTTTACTGAAGGCTTTAGAACATCCACTTGGGGACCATCAGGGTTAAAAGTTACTCTATCCCCGAGTTTGGTAAGCAGATCCCTGTGCATCAATGGGGCTGGGCATTCTTGGATTACTAGGAAAGAGTGGTGGACTTTTCATTTTCCTACTTCCATAATCCTCTTAGTTGTCCAAGCCCGATATGTAGTGCCATTAGCCCCTTGAACTAGGGACCATTTATTTGATATGGGGCCCATTGAAGCCTTAAGGGCTGAGTATACTGCTCCTGTATCCACTTCAAAGTTCACTGGAGTACCCTCCACTTCAAATGTTACCCTGAGCTTGGGGAGGGGATCCGAGCCCTGACATTCCAAGTCCTCTTCTAGAGTCAGCATGGCGGGCTGCCGTGGCTTCTTCTTTTTGGGGCACTCTTTGACTCAGTGTTCTTTTTCTCTACAGTAGGTACATTGATCTGAGGCCAGGGACAGCCTTTGGCGTGGGCCCAAGTATCCCTTTCTGACTCCCTGCTTTTTAATTTCTGGCGTATTTGCTGCTGTGAAGAAAACCTTAGCCAATGCTTTTGTCTGCCTTTTGCTCCTTTCATCCTCCTTTTGTTCCCTTTCCTTCTCTCTCCTCTGTTCCCTCTCCTCCTCAGTTTCTCTCTTATAATATACTTATATACTTATACTATATACTTATAATATATATCTTATAATATACTATTTGGCTTCTCTGTCTAAATCTCTTAAGGTCGTATTTTGTAACCCATCTAGACATTGTAACTTTCTCTTAATATCTTGGGCAGCCTGCTCAATAAAGGCCATTGTAACAAATGCCTTTTGGTCATCTGCCTGAGGATCAAAAGGAGTATATTTTCTATATGCTTCCTTAATTCTCTCCAGAAACATAGAGGGAGACTCATTAGGCCCTTGGATAATCTCTCTTACATTGGCCAAATTGGTCGGCTCTCTGGCGGCCACTCAGAGACCCGCTATTAGTGCCTGGAGATATGTGGACAGATGCTTCCCACCTTCAAAGGTGTTGAGTCCCAGTTGGGTCGGTTCATGGGCCCATAGGAATGGAGAGAGAGCATCACAGGGGCTTCTGAGTTCTCTATTATCCGTCGCCGGTGGGTTCCTTTAGGTTGCCCAGCTTCCTTCAGGAGAGGAGGGGTTGCTGCTGCTGCGGGGAAGTCCCCTGGAGGGCTTGGGTCTGGCCCAATTGCCTCTAGCAGTGGAGAGGCTGAGTCAGCGGTTGGAGGATCATCAGGAACTGTGTTGGGGGTTGGGGAGGGAGAGTAGACGATAAGGAGGGGGTGGAGTGTCCAGTCTTGTGACTCAGAGAGAATGGAAGGAAGAGGGAGAGGAGCGGAAAGTTTGAATGATAGGAATGTGGGGGAAGAGGTATATGGCTGTTGATCTGGTTGGCCACGTGGCCCCGGCTGAATGACAATATCTCTGAATTTTCAGATAAGAGGAAAGTGGAAGGATTCTTCTGGGGACATCCGAATTCAAGGATGGGCCATTCTGAAGCACAGAGAGTCTGCCAGGTACAGTGTTTTACTGAAAAAGAAAGATTCTGGGCCCTTGAGCGGACATCAGTCCAATGATCAAGGGTCAGGGACAGAGAAGAGGAAGTGCTTCGTCCCATAATGGGAGTTACTCAAACAGGGACAGTGAAGACACAAACACAACACAGACAAAGACAAACAGTAAACGTTTAACATGAGTCCAACACAAAGATTAGAACTGAGTAACTGGCAATGGGTTAGACAATAAAGACAGACAGTAAACTCAACATGAGTTCAGAACAATGACCAAAACTGAGTTACCGGCAAAACCTGATGGACTGGCAAATTAAATCCTGAAGCAAAACATAACCGAGTTGAGGAAACTACTATTCCTTAAATTCCCTAGTCCTCCGGAGTGTCCCTCAGGGACGTGACCTTGGCTCTGTGACACTTCTGACACCCCATAGGAGAGAGCTAATGCTCTTCACCAACAGCCACTTTGCCACGCCCTAGCCTGAAACCCGAAACCAGAAAGAGGCGCCTTACTTACCCCTAAAGGAGTCCCTTGAGGTCTTCCGTCCACCGCTGCTGGATATCTCACCTGGGGCCTCCAGATGAAAAGGTGCTGCGAACGTCAAAGGAAAAGACAACAAAGAGGCTTTCTCATGCATCAGCAAAGGGTTTATTGGGGGTCCAGAATGCTAGGGCTCAGAGCTCCCTTCAGAGGAGCAAAGAACAAAGAGCCCCGAGAACAACTTGAGCAGCGTTTATATACATTCTTTAGAGAGCTCAGGGACTTTACATACATCATAGCCTCCTTTAGGAAATCATCATGTACCACGGGAAAATCAAGTAACAACTCTAAAACATGATTAGCACATTCATTGGCGGGAAAAGTTGGGGCAGGGGGTAATTGGTCAACCCTGAGAAGGGGTATACATTTAAACTGATTGGTTGAAGCCCTGAGATGAATACGTGGTAAGATGCACGGCTTCTGGGAAGGGGTTGTTAAGTAACTAGGTGGTCAGGGAAGATTTCAACACACTTCTAATGGGCAGTTCCAGGAATTGTCTTAACTGCCACAGGAATTTCAGGTTCTGAGTGCAGCTTGGAAACTTTACAAAACCTGGTTCTTTACATTTCAATTTCAATTTCTTTTATTCTTTCAGAACCTTACAGTGGAAGGTGAGAGACTTCATTCACAATGACTGCTCTTTTGGCTATATTGGTTTTGGATGCACACATGGGATCATTTTTTTGATCCGTCTGTTGCTGATAATCTAAGCCACAGCCTCACACAGGGCCAAGAGCCTGATTAAGACACATCTCTTTCCAAAGCAATTACTTCTCTGAGGTCAGTTTCAGAACTCAGTCTCTGAGGAGAATAACACCAGTGTTCAAGACCAGGTGGACCCAGTCATCTCTTCCAACCGCCACACAAATGACCACAATTAAAACCAAAACACTCTCACATGGCACTCATCTTCTTACATATATACACTCATTATACCCTTTGGCTAGAGGTTTCCATGAATGGCGCAGCCCAAGAGAGTGTCCAAAATAAGCTCCCTTGCCCCTCATTTGCCTAACCTCAGGATGGCCTGAACCCCCTTCCTGTGAACCAGGATTGATCACATAGTTCTTCCTCTAATACTGCACTGCTTCTCCAATTTGAGGCCTACTGACTGTCAGGTATAGATTCCTTATGTGATTTGGAGTAATTAGGAAACCACAGTAACTTTGCAGCGCTTCAAAGAACTCATTTGACCCAAAGGATCCCTATTCTCACTTGGTGGAAGTCAGGAAACTTACAGAGGAAGGCGAGTGACTTCATGCTCAATGACTGATCTTTTTGCCATTTTGGTTTTGAATGCACACATTGGATCTTTCTTTAGATTCATCAGTCGCTGATAATCTAAGCCACAGCCTCAAACAGAGCCACAAGGCTGATTCAGACACATACTTTTCCAAAGCAGTTAAGCAAAGAGCCACAGGAGATCCCCATTCACTTCCATTTTAAAACTGTTTTCTTCAAAATTCACAAAGGGGTGGCCTGAGGCAAAGACCTTCCTGACTTCAGGGTAACAGAACAATAAGTCAGCAAATCCCAATGCAGGGTTTCTCCACTGAGACTTTCTTGGTCACACTGATATCTGAGTTTTCTGAGATGCTTACAATTCCCTTCAGCTATCCAGTACATGGCCATGTCACAGAGCTTGGATGTGGTACATATCTTGGACAAAAAACCATGAGCCTATTCTGGAGAGTGGCCAGAATTCAGAAAGAAAACAGTAACTTAGGAAGATAGTAGGTGTTGCCCATTGAAAAGCAACCAGCAGTCCTTTCCTAAAATGGGCAGGATGAATGCTGGGAAGCTTTCTACTAGAAAGGATACATCCATTAATCCATTCTGTTTTCTAATGTGTACAACCAAGGACACAGTGGGATACATAGACAGAAACACACTCGCCTTGTCAAAGGACTTTCTAGAAACAGTCCACTCTAAACCAAACAAACCGCCTTTCCTACCTATTCTCAGAACATGAGACAAAACCACAAACTCACACCCACACTCAAAAAGTCACCTCCTTCCCCCAAGTAAGTCTGTGACTATCCAGAGTGTCCTCTGACTGGTGGGCCATACTATGTTCCCCCAAAATGGCCTGTCCTGTCTCAGATCTGGTCTCCTTGTCCATCTCTGTGAAGTTGTATGGAGCCTGTGCTGACCACTACCTGCTTTCTCATTAAAGGCCCATCTTCAGAGCTCTACTTGCATTTTGTCATCCTCAAACCATTAGGTACCAAGAGAGACAGACTCTCTCCTTGGTAAATCCAAACAAGTAAGTCCACTGGGAATGGGACTGGGACTGGCTCTGAGTGCCTGGCTTCCTGGATCCCAAGTTCAGAGAGTTACATCACCAAAGAAGTGAGGTAGGTCAATTCCAACAGGAAGGGAATGAGGTCACTGACTTGGCAACCACTTTGTCCTAACACTTCTTTCCAAGGGTCCCTTGAGATGGGGGCTGCCCCTACTTCCTGTGACACTTTCAGAAGTTAGAATGGTATATCAACCATAGACACCCAGGAGAAGCTCTCCACACAGGGTTGGTTTGGTCCATCTTCTTTATATCAGTAGGAGAGAGGCTGATTCAGACACATCACTTCATCCTGAACAGGTGGTTTGCCATGGAAGATGACTTTTGCTCTCTCAGGTTCTTCATAGCTGCTACATCTTCTCTAGGGATCATTTCTGCATCAAACTTTGAGATTCTCAACAGGTGGAAGATCCCCTACATTCGTGTATTGTAAGACCAACTCTGTCCCTGCTCTTTTGTGAAGTTAGATTGAGGGAACAGTGTATGGTTAGGGTTAATAACATATTCTATTTGGGTTAGGAAACATTCTGCGGGATGAATAATGGTATTGGGAACCTGCGATATTCACAAGAATATATAGGTGAAATATAAGTATGAAACCTGAAATCTAGGTACGATTTGAAGCCCAGAAGGGCATTGGGCCCTTTAGTGAGATACGTAGCTTTGAATTATGTTCTGTACAGATATCTCAGATAAATCGATGTGCAATAGCAGAGGACCTTGTACCTTGGATGATTAAATGTCCTAGAGAACATTAAGTCAAAAAGGAATAGTCGGCAGGATTAGGAAGGTAGTCAGTAGGTTCAGAAAAAAGAGTGAATATAGGATTTGGACAAAAGTTTCATTAGCAATAGGGTTTTGGGTAGATAGTGAACGTAAATATGAGCACATATGAAGAGTCAGTCACAATGATGAACTGGGGAAAATATGTAGGAAAGCAGATATGAATAGAGACATTAGGAAATCAGGCAAAGTATAATGAAATAGGGTTAGACATTTTCAACATGGTTGACGTTAAATATATAATCTTAGGAAGAAAGACATATGTTCCCTCCAATAGGATTGACATTTGAGAGCATTAGGCAACCTGGACATGGTTGTTTTTAGTAATCCATGCTCACTTTCCATTTTACTTAGGTGAAAGGTTAATTAAATAGGCACTTGTCACTTCCTGTTTTTCTGTATGCTTAACAAACCACTGTTGAAATTTTGAGAACTGTTTGCTAATTTTGTTCCCAGAATGTGCTGTCCCCAAATGCTAAACTGCAGAATATACTCCCTCACCCGGGTGCACGCAAACCGCACACTCGCCCTGACCCATCAATAAATTTCCCTTTCTGCCCTCTCCAAGAAAAGTATATAAGTTCTGTTAAAGCTGTTCTCAGGCTCTCTGCTCTATTCAAATGAGCTCTGAGCCCCAGCATGCTGGACCCCCAATAACCTCTTTGCTGTGGCCGAGTGTAAATGGTATACTGTTCTGTACTTAAAAGATGCTTTCTTTTGCTTGCCTCTGCATAAAGATAGTCAGTTGCTGTTTGCTTTCGAGTAGGTAGACCCAGAAACCAGAACGTCTTTTCAACTAACTTGGACTAGACTCCCACAGGGGTTCAAAAACTCCCCCACTCTCTTTGATGAAGCCCTTCACAGACATTTCAACAACTTTAGAACTATGCAACCCGAAGTCATTCTGCTTCAATATGTGGATGTCCAGCTACTGGCAGCCAACACCAAAGAAAACTGTGAGTCTGAGACCCAAGCACTATTATCTGAGCTTGCTCAACTCAGGTAGAGAGCTTCAGACAAAAAGGCCCAAATTTGCCAGGAAGAAGTAATCTTCCTGGGGTATTCCCTTAGGCACGGTAAATGATGGCTCACTGAGCCCAGGAAACAAACCGTTGTGCAGATACCACCCCCATTTAACAGGAGACAACATAGAGAGTTTCTTGGGACTGCTGGCTTTAGCAGGTTATGGACCTGGGTTTGTGTTCTTAGCTGCTCCTTTATACCCGCTGTTAAATGAGAATGCCCAATTCCAATGGACCCTTGAGCACCAGCAAGCTTTTGATAACATCTAAGAACACTGACAATGAACTCCTCAACTTCAGTGAGCCCAGCCTGGAATTTCAGAAAGCCCTACACTATGTTAAAAATGTACATCAACTCAATCAACTTGGTTCAAAAAAACTGCAGGCATTACTGTAGGATCAAGAACAGAGTTTTAGCCTAACTCACTCACAGTGAAAGGAAATAATTGAATGGTTAACAAAAGCCTGTAAGTTCTGTCAATTGGTTAATACTTACCCTTCCAAGCTTCCTGCAGGAAAGCACCTATGAGGAACCAGACCAGGACAAATCTGGGAAGTGGACGTTTCTGAAATTAAGCCAGCAAGGTATGGACTTAAATATCTCCTAGTCTTTGTAGATACATTTTCAGGATGGATTGAAGCCTTTCCCACCAAAAAAATAATAGAAACCCGGCACAAATTGTGGTCAAGAAGTTCCTGAAAGATATTTATCAAAGACACGGCCTGCTTAATGTAACATGGTCTGATAATTGAACAGCCTTCATGGGCCAGGAAAATCAGGGGTTAGCCAGGACCCTAGGGATTAATTGGAATTTACATTGTGCTTATAGACCCCAGAGCTCAGGACACATAAAAAAAATAAATAGAACCATTAAAGAGACCTTAACGAAATTAAGCTTAGAGACCGGCATAAAAGATTAGACTATGCTCCTGCCTTATGCACTGTTTCATGCAAGAAATACTCCCTTTGTTTCTTTGTGTAACCTCACCCCCTATGAAATTCTCTATGGGGCCCCTGCTCCACTAAGAGACCTAACCCCGACTCTAAGACCTAAGGATCCCTTCCACACACCCTTGCTTGACAGACTTAAATCTCTTTTAAGAACTCAGCTATACCTGTGGAAACAGGTGGCTACTGGCTTCCAACCTGGGGATGAGGGGAATCCACGTTGATATCAAGAAAGAGACTTCCTCTGAATAAGATGACATCAGGTGTCATCCCTGGAACCCCACTGGAAAGGAACATTCCAGGTGCTACTTATAGCACCTACAGCAGTAAAAGTAGAGGGAATCACTTCCTGCATCCATGCCTCTCATCTCAAGCCTGTGCCATGTCCAGACTCTGGCTGGAAACTGGAAAAGACTGTTAACCCTTTCAAATTGCATATTCGCCACGTGGGTAAGGCTATAGACTCTCTCCTTGGCCACCCGTAGTCCTAACGCTCATCAGCCCCTTCAGCAGCGATGGCTGATCACAAATCCTACTAGACAAGAAGTATGGTCTATCTTGCATACAGCCCCCTTAGGGACCTGGTGGCCATCTCTCCACCCAGACATTTGTCAGCTGGCTATAGGTCTTTCCTATTAGAATATCTTTGATGAAAAGGATCCCATTAAAATTCCATTAAATCCTTTCCGTACCATAGATAATGGAAACAAACATTATGGTTGTAGGGACAGGCAAGCCAGATGCAGGTTGGCTAGCCTTTATAAGTATGTTTGCCCGGCAGACTATCAAAGCCACAAACCGCCATGGCTGTGTGGGGGAAAAGCCGACTTCTTCTGTAAGTCATGGGGATTTGAGCATACAGGGGCTGCCTGGTGGAACCCAAAATCCTCATCAAATTCAGTACACAGCATTGGCCATATTACCACTTAGACAACCCAAACTGATGGCCCCCAGAGGAGTCTCTAGATCCTCAAATTCTGTGTGACCTTTTTAACTTCTGCAAGTGCTCAAAAGGGTGAAAGGTAATTCCCCTATGTGAAGGCCTTTTTCCTCTTTCGCTCACATCCTGAACTATGCTTCTCCAATAGTTCCTCAAACTCTGCCTTCTGCTCCATACTCTCTGCTGTCAGTCCCACCTCAGCAAACCTGATTTCTCTTCTCCAATTACTAGATCAAAAACCGAAACTTCTGCCGGTTCTCAGAGCATTGCCCCCTTGCTGAGGTAGCAGGTACTGAGGTACCCATCCACCCACTCACTTCTCTCTTTTCCTGTCAGTGCCCACACCGGGTCCCACCAGATCCTCTTTCCACCTAACCCAAAGCTCAAACCAGCTTAGGAGAACCCTCAGACCCCTATCGAAGATGTAATGAAAATGGCCTTTAAAGTTGCTTTGTCATCACTGAAAACAGGTTACTAAGAATTTAAAGTCCCTCACAGGCTTTTTGGGATACTCACTCCCGTCTTCCTTTCTGCTCTACCGGTTCTACTGCTCAATTTATGTTGCTAGGAAAATCCGAAAACCCTTTCCCATTGTTCTTTTACATTTCTCCTTCCTTATTCTCAGATCCACGGAGCTGCTCTCACCCCCCGCCTTCCCCATCTTCCCCCTCTGTACCAGGCCCACAGAAAAATCTTCACTGAACTTCTCCAGAAGTCTTCACCATGGCTGACTTTAGGACTTTCAGCAAAAGAGTCTCTATAAATGAGTTCAGTGTAGATTAACTTCCTCTTTTTCTGTTGCCCTGTTCTACTTGGCTACTGGCTGGAAAAATCAGCACTCCTAAGCTAGACACCCCCTTAATAGTTTTTCACAGGATGTGTGAAAAAGGCCTCTGGCCTTGAGCTGGGGCTTCACAGAGATGGCTACATTTCTAAGATAAAAAGTTACAAACTGGGCTCCATGGTAACAGTTGGCAGGGGGATAAAAGAAAAGGAAAAAAAAAAAGCTCTCTGCCTCCCAGGTGTCCTTGAAAAGTTAACTTGACCACAATAGAGGAGAAAACAGAAAAAAAAGCTTCTTTTTTTGAATTTCTGCAGACTGTGAACTTCTGAGTCTCTTCTCTTTCATGTTGGGTACAAAATTCTGAAACTATCTAAACTTGGGGTTCAGCGAGTTAATTGATTACAACAGAAGCAATGCCCTCTGAATCCGGTTGCAACCAAATAGGACTGTTTTCCTGTCTTTGGTGCTATCTTAAGTGCCGTGCCTTGTCCGTCCCTACAACAGTATAATTCTATATATTTAAACATTGTTTATGTTTTCATGAAATGGTCAACAGATTTGATTAATTGTGTAATGGTGAAGATGTGTCCCAGATTGCTCTATAATGACCCAGGTTCATTTGAAGTTCAAACAGGGGGGCATACAACCCGGTTCCACTGGGAACATATATCCCTCACTTTAGCCATCATATTAGGAATTGGAGTTGCGGCAGGGGTAATCACAGGAACCACTGCCCTGCTCCATGGTACACAACAAATGAACCAAATAGAAGCAGCAAGAGACCAAAACTTAAAGATAATAGAAACCTCCATCACAGCTTTGCAGGAATCTTTAACATCTGTATCTGAATTTGTTTTACACACCAGTTGAGGGTTGGACCTCCTCTTCATGAGAGAAGGGGGCCTTTGTGCTGCATTGATATAAGAATGTTGTTCTGATGCCGACCATACTGAGGTTGTAAAAAAAACCTATGAGTAAAATAAAAGGATGCCTTGAAAAGCGTCAATGAGAGAGAGAGGCCCAAAAAGGGTGGTTTGAGTCTTGGTTCACACAGTCCCCCTGGTTATCTACGCTTTTATCAACCCTGGCCTGTCCAATAATAATCCTCATATTATTTCTAACTATAAAACCCTGTTTGCTCAACCATGTAATTTCTTTACTCCAAGATCAAATTGGACAAGTTAAGCTTATGGTAATACCCCACTAGCAGACATAGAATGTGACACGCCCCAATAATCCCTTTTTGATTAAAAGTAGCAAGAAGAAGAAGTGCGGAATGAAAGGTTAATAAAAAAGGTACTTGTAACTTCCTGTTTTTCTGTATGCTTAACAAAACACTGTTGAAATCTTGAGAACTGTTTGTAATCTTGTTCCCAGATTGTGCTGTCCCCAACTGCCAAATTGCAGAATGTATCCCCTCACCCACTTTCACACTAACCGCCCACTCGCTCTGACCCATCAATAAATTTCCCTCCCTACCCTTTTCAAGGAAAGTATATAAGCTCTGCTTAAGCTGTTCTCAGGGCTCTCTGCTCTATTCTTGTGAGCTCTGAGCCACAGCATGCTGGACCCCCAATAAACCTCTTGCTGTGGCATGAGACACTCTCCTGGTGGTCTCTTCTTCCGATGCTTGCACGAACATTACTTGGATGATTGAATTTAGAAGAGAAAATCCAGTCAAAAAGGGATAGTCGGTAGGATTAAGAAGATAGTCGGTAGGTTTAGGAAGAAGAGTGAGTATAGGATTTGGAAAACAATATCTTTAGCAATAGGGGTTCGGTTAGAGAGTGAATGTAAATGTCAGCACATGTGAACAGTCACAATAATGAAGTGGGGAAAATATGTAGGAAAGCAGATATCAATAAAGACATTACAAAATCAGGCAAAGTATAAAGTGAGTGATACAATTAGACATTTTCAACAGAATTGAGTTAGAATATATAATCTTAAGAAGAAACAAAATGTAGTCACCAATAGGATTGACATTTGAGAGCATTAGGCAACTTTGACATGGATGTTTTTTGTAATCCATGCTCACTTTCCATTTAGGCTTTGGTACAATCACAAGTGTGACCTTTACATTTGTCTCCAGAATACTACTGTGACAAAATGTATATGTAGATGTGGTGACATGAGTGTTTCTTCCACTATTTCTGGGAGCAATATTTTGAAGACATATAAATGGGTATTGGGGGTACAAAAAGGTGTACACTGTGTCATTGAATATAGAGATAATGCATGAATAGACCATAAGTGAATAAATAATATAACTGGTTCCACATTAAATAACAGATTAAATAGATATCTGAAAATATATAAGAAATCTTATATTGATATACAATCATTCATTCCAACCAATGATACATCTAATATTAATATTAGGGTTACGGTTTATCATGAAGATATGTTAGTTTTGCTACAAAAGTAATTATGGAAATCAAAAAAAAATGTGTTTGGAAAGAGTCAGTCACAATGCTGGCAATATGTAAACAAGGCCTCTGAGCTTGAGCTGGGGCTTCACAGAGATGGCTACATTTCTAAGATAAAGAAGTTACCAACTGGGCTTCATGGTAACAGCTGGCAGAGAGGAAAAAAAAGAGAAGAAAATAGCTCTGCCCCATTCCCGGTGTCCTTAAAATGTTAACTTGCCCAGAACAGAGAAAAAAAAACAGAAACAAAAACTGCTTTTTATGAACTTCTGCAGACTGTGAACTTCTGAGCCCCTCCCTTACATGTTGGGTACAAAATTCTGAAACAATTTAAACTTGGGGTGCAGGGGATTAAATGATTACAACAGAAGCAATGCCCTCTAAATCCGGTTGTAACCAAATAGGACTGTTTCCGTGTCATCGGTGCTATCTTAGTTGCCTTACCTTGCCTTGTCCATCCCTTTTCTCATGAAAAGACCAGTCAAGAAACATGGAGGAATGCATGTGCTCTGAAGCAGGAAGTGATTGATAGTGAAACAAATGCCTATAAATTTTCTAACTTGTGGATGAAATATATATCCTATGATGTGCATTAATTGAAGAAATAGTAATCTACCAGTGTTGAATAAAAATGAACGTCAAAATACACATCATGTCCGATTGGAATCTACTTGCATTGATGTTAAACTGGGTCAGGTACTGTAGAAATATTAGGATTTGTGTGCATCATTCACTGAAGTTACTTTTCAGTATAGGAAAGAAATATGTTTTTCAGGTGAATGAATAATTCTAAGAATAATCTTTGGAAAGTTGATTATAAATTTACGTATATGAATATGAATGAATTTGGTGAGTGGCCTGGACACCCTTCTTGTGAACCAGGAGTGATCAAACAGGTCTGCCATTAATACTTTTCCACTTCTCCAATTTGAGGCATTCTGACTTTGGCATTTAGATTCTTTATGTGAAATGGAGTCAAGAAAAAACCGAAGCACCTATAGACTAGCCTCTGCATGGTTTTGAAGAATTCATTTGACCCAAAGGATCCCTATTCCCACTTGATGGAGGTCAGGAACCTTACAGAGAAAGGCGAGAGACTTCATCTACAATGACTGCAATTTTTGCCATTTTGATTTTGTATGTACACATGGGATCTTTCTTTACATCCACCAGGTGTTGGTAATCTAAGCCACAGCCTCACACAGGGCCAAGAGACTGATTAAGACACATCCCTTTCCAAAGCAGTTAAGCAAAGAGCCACAGGAGATGCCCACTCATTTCCATTTGAAAACTGGTTTCTTCAGGCTTCACAAATGTGTGGCGTGAGGCAAAGCCCTTCCTGACATTCAGGGCAAAAGAACAATAGGTAAGCAAAAGGCCTATAGCAGGGTTTCTCCACTGAGACTTTACTGGTCACACTGATATCTGAGTTTTCTGAGATGCTCGCCATTCCCTTCAGCTATCCAGTACATGGCCATATCACAGAGCTTGGAGGTGGTAAATATCTTGAACACAAAACCATGACCCTATTCTTGAGTGTAGCCAGAATTCAGGAAGAAAACAGGAACTAAGGAAGTTTGTAGGTGTTGCCCTTCGATAATGCAAGCCACAGTCCATTCATAAATTGGGCAGGATTGATGCTGGGAAGCTTTCTACTAGACAGGACCCATACATTTATGCATTCTCTTTTCTAATGTCTGCAACAACAGACACATTGGGATACACAGACATGGAAACACTTGCCTTGTCCAATCACTTACTAGAAACGGTTCACTCCAAACCAAACAAACCACCTTTCTTACCTTTTCTCAGAACATGAGATAAAACCACAAACACACAACAAAAACCACAAAGGCATCGCCTTCCCCCAAGTAGGTCTGTGACTATTCGGAGTGTACTCTCACTGGTGAGCCTTACTATGTACCTCCAAAATGTCCTGTCCTGTCTCAGATCTGGTCTTTTTGGCCAACTCTGTGAAATTGTCAGGAGCCCGTGGTAAGCCACTACTTGCTTTCTCTGGAAAGGCCAGTCTTCAAAGCTTTCCTGGCATTTGGCCATTTTCACATCAATAGATACCAAGAAAGACTGACTGTGTCCTTGGAATATCCAAACAAGTGAGCCCACTGGGACTGGGACTAGGACTGGCTCTGGGTGCCTGGATTCCTGGATCACAAGTTCAGAGAGTTCCATCACCAAGGAACAGAGATGAGGTCACTTCCTTCAGGAACTGAATGAGGTCACTGCCTTTGCAACCACTTTTTCCTAACAGTTGCTTTCAAGGGTCCCATGAGATAGATGCTGTCCCTATTTCCCGTGACACTCTCACCAGTTAGAATAGTATATCACCCATAGGCACCCGTGAACAGCTCTCCACACAGGCCTGGATTGGTCCATCTTCTGTACATTAGGAACAGAGACACTGAGTCAGAAACAACCCCTCTCCAGACAGGGTTGTTTTCCATGGAAGATGACTTTTGCTCTCTCAGGTCCTTAATAGCTGCCTACATCTTCTCCAGGGATTATTTCTGCATGGACCTTTGAGGTTTTCAGCAGGTGATATATCCCCTACATTCCTATATTGTAAGACCAAGACTTTCCCTGCTCTTTTATAAAGTTAGAATGAGGGAATAGTATATGGTTTGGGTTAATTACTTGTTCGATTTGGGTTAGGAATCATTTTGCTGGATGAATAATGGTATTGGAAATCTGCAATATTTATAAAAATATAGAGGTGAAATATATGTATGAAAACAGAAATCTAAGTAATATTTGAAGCCCGGAAAGGGATTGGGCCCTTGATTGGGAGACTTAGCTTTGAATTATGTCCTGCACAGATGTCTCAGATAAATCAATACACAATGGCATCAGACCTTGTACCTTGAATGATTGAATGTCGAAGAGAACATCCATTCAAAAAAGGATAGTCCGTAGGATTTGGGAGATAGTCGGTAGATTCAGAAAGAAGAGTGAGTATAGGATTTGGACCAAAAGTTATTTAGCAATTGGGTTTCAGGTAGAGAGTGAATGTAAATGTCAGCACAAATGAACAGTCAAAATGATGAACTGGGAAATTATGAAGGAAAGCCTATATCAATAGAGACATTAGGATATCAGGCAAAGTTTAAAGTGAGTGATAGGATTAGACATTTTCAACAGGGTTGAGTTTGAATATATAATCTTAGAAAGAAACAAGTATGTAGTCAACAATTGGATTGACATTTGAGAGAATTAGGCAACATGGACATGGATGTTTTTAGAAATCCATGCTCACTTTAAATTTAGGCTTTGGTACAATCAAAAGTGTGACCTTTGCTTTATTTTCCAGAATATTACTGTGATAAAATGTATATGTAGATCAGGTGACATGAGTTTTTCTTCCACCATTTCTGGGAACAATATTTTGAAGACGTATAAATGAGTATTGGGGGTAGAATGTGGTGTAGTATCTGTCTAAGAATATAGAGATAATGCAAGAATAGACCATACTGTGAATAAATAATATAATTGGTCCGCTTTAAATAATGGACTGAGTTGATATCTGAAAATATACAGAAAATCTTATATTGATATTAAATCATTCATTCCAACCAGTTATACTTCTAATGGTAATATTAGGGTGATATTTCATCATGAAGAGTGTGTGAGTTTTCCTTCAAAAGTGATTATGGAAATCGAATATAATGTGTTTAGAAAGAAGTCTCATGAAAAGTCTTCTCAAAAAACATGGAGGAATACATGTGTTCTGAAGAATGAAGTTATTGAAAGTGAAACAAATGCCTATAAATTTGCTAACTTGTGTATGAAATATATATCTTATGATGTGCATAAACTGAAGAAATAGTAATGTACAAGTGTTGACTAAAAATGAACATCAAAATACACATCACGTTCCATAAATATCTACTTGCATTGGTGTTAAACTGGGTCAGTTACTGTAGAAATATTAGGATTCGTATGCACCATTCACAGAAGTTAGTTTTTAGTTCTAGGAAACAAATATGTATTTTAGGTGGATGAATATTTCTGAGAATAATCTCTTGAATATTTGATTATAAATCCACATACATGAATACGAATGAATTTAGGGAGTGTACATTAAGACCCATATATTTAATATTATGAAAAACTTGGAGAGTGTATACACACACACACACACACACACACAGACATTAAAAAGTAGCAATATATATGGAAATCGAAATTCATCATGAAATGTATATCATCCACTGATCCAAAAATATTCATTATACTGAACATGATTTTATTTATCATGTTGTTCATCTATGAAGCTCACCCATAGGTTGAATTTTCAGTTCCAACTGTGTTTAGGTGGAGTGATCTCTTCTCCCAATTTGTATCTGCAAAGTCAGCCACCTCACAAGAATGTACATGTGATAACAGGTACGATTCAATATGTGCATATGAAATTACATGTGCTGAATTGGCTACAGAGAAATGCAGAAAGGAATTCATCTGTTTGTTAACTTTAAAAAGACATGGAGAACTATTTCAACAAAATATTGACTAGATTTATAAGTCCTACCCTGTATAATGCAAAAGGCAAGTCCAGCAATACACTATGCCTCGTCTAAACTGCTTGTATTTCTATTCGGTTTGGGTTATTTTTCTCCATCATATTAGAATTAGTAGTCAGAGTCTAGTAGGGTATGGGTTAGTGTCAGGCATTCAGCATTTTGAATGGAAAATAGGAAAATGAATCCAATGTGTATGTAAATATGTGCTTCACAAAAATCTTCGCACTCTAATCCAGAACAATGCCTTGACTTTACCTTCACCCCAAGTAAAACACAATTAGAGTGGAAGAGTTAGAAAATCTGTGAATACATATCTGGAATGTAATATGCTCAAGAGTTCACAACCTTGAAGGTGGCAGAGGAGTTTCCAAAAGTAAGGGACAGGTAAATACTCCACAAAATTGGAGCTCTGCTGGACTAAAGACTTCTGGTGAAATTGCCTCTGACTTTGGGCACTTGAAATATTTGTTGTTGTCAGGACTTTTAGCTTTTATTGTAGAGAGACCATGAAAGCTAGTTATGTATCTAAGTGACCTGGAGGACATGGTTTCTTATTTTCTAATGAACATGAGGCAGCAGTGCTGAATTCTCTCTTTGTAGGTAAACTGTGGCCACTGGGGGGAAAATATTTCCGTGTGGACTGTAAAGCCATCCGGCCATCCTCCACTTGTTGATGTGTTTCTTGCTGCTGCAATGTGAGTTTGGTATTTGCTTCACAAAATACAAGGAGTTCAACTGGGACACAGTGCTAAAGGGAGTTCTGTCACGTGTGGTGTGTCAGGGTCTGCAGGATAATGCACCAACCAGGCTTCAATCCCATCCTTGACCATAGCAATTTGATTCTGACCATTGCCCTGAAAACTCTCCATATAACAAGATGCCTTTACATAGAAGGGTCTGCTGGGTGCACCATGTCAATCACAAGCCATTTGGAAGCCAATGGCAGATCCACATGGCCCCACCACAGATATTTTATCACACACCTGCACACGACTTTTCTAGGCCCACTTCACATCAGGCTCCAGCTTACTGGCATCTCTGTTCTACACCATTTTCATGGTCATGGGAATTTCAAAAATTTCATGGTATTTATCTAGCCATTTTTCAAGAATGATGTTGGAGGCACTGTGTGTTTAACTTAATTCAGGAACAATTAAATGGTGAGGAAGCTCATTTCAATGAAAGCTCTGGAGAAATCTCACAGGCAAGGCTTCCAAAGAGTGGCCAAAATTTCACAGGAAGCCAGGGCTATTGCTGTCTACAATGTGAGGTCCATTTGTGTTTTGACTCTCAAATATGGCTGCCATGTCTTTCAGAATAAAACCATGTGATATCCTGGCTGAGATTCCCAGTGCTCTGTGGAAAGCAAACCTGGGCCTAGATCTCGGTTTCCAAGGGCGACTCTCATGCGTGACCAACTGAAATCCCAACATATTTCATGATAACACTTCTCTAAGTCAGTTCCAGAACTCAGTCTTTAAGGGGAATCACACCAGAGTTCAGCCCAGGTGTACCCAGTCATATCTTCCAACTACCACACAAATGACCACAATTAAGACCAAAACACTCCCACATGGTCCTCATCTTCTTCCATATATACACTCTCATACTAAGTTCTGTCTGGAGGTTTACATGAGTGGCGAAGTCCAAGACAGTGTCCAAAATAAGCTCTCTTGCCCCTCATTGCCTAAAGTCATGGTGGCCTGGACACCCTTCCTGTGAACCAGGTGTGATCAAATAGGCCTGCCCTTAATACACCTCTGCTTCTCCAATTTGAGGCCTACTGACTGTCAGGAATAGATATTTTTATGTGAATTGGAGTCATGAGAAAACCAAAGAACCTATGTGCTAGACTCTCCAGGGCTTTGAAGAACTCATTTGACACAAAGGATGCATATTCTCACTTGATGGAGGTCAGTAGCCTTAGAGAGGAAGGCAAGAGACTTCATCCACAGGGACTGCTCATTTGGCCATTTTGGGTATGGATTCACACACGGAATGATCCATCAGGTGATGAGAATCTAAGCCACAGCCTCACACAGGTCCAAGAGGCTGATTCAGACACATTATCAGGATCAATCACCTGTTTTTTTCCTCTGTCTAACTAGCTAGAGAGACCTTCTCTTTTAATTGAATTTTTATCTCTGTCTGACTAGCTTGAGAGACCTTCTATTTTACTTGAGTATTTCTACTATAACTATAATACAACCCAAGAAGATATCGCCAAACAAAACTGAACCAGAATGAAACAAAAGTGGAACAACAGAAAATCATTATAATAGCTTTTCTATCCTCCTGAAATGTCCATCTCTTTTTTCTCTCAATCAGTTCCTCAGATGTGAGTGGTTTTTCTTCCATCTTACCCATCTCCAGGGACAGGCAACTTAAAACAAAAGTGAAGCAAAACAAAAGAGGAATTTTAAAATGGCTTCCCATCCTCTCGCCCTGCCTTCAGAGGTGAGCAGTTTACCTTATCACTTACCCTCACTCATTCCCCTTGCGGCCCTCCAAATGCCACATTCTGGCTGGGCAAAATTCAGGAGCCACTTGACAAAAGAAACGAACTTTATTTTAAGAACCACACATGCCAAACAAAACAGCTCCTGAGGAAAACCTTCAGAACCCAACTGCCATCACCGGCTTCCCACAAGCCAGCAGTGACCTACCTCACTTACTTGGTGATGAAACTCTCTGAACTGGAAGCCTGGGACACAGAGCCAGTCCCAGTCTCAGTCACAGTGGGCTCATTGTTTGGATTTACTAAGGACAGTGTCAGTCTTTCTTGGTACATACTGATGTGAGGATGGCCAAATGCCAGGAGAGCTCTGAAGTGGAGCCTTTCCTGACAAAGCAGGAAATAGCTGGCTCCTGAAAACTTCACAGAGTTGGCCAAGGAGACCAGATCTGAGACAGTACCGGCCATTTCGTGGGAAAATATTTTGGCGCACCAGTCAGAGGAAACTCTGGATAGTCACAGACCTACTTTGGGGAAGGAGGTGACTTGTGTGTATGGGTGTGAGTTTGTGGTTTTGTATCATGTTCTGACAATAGGTAGGAAAAGCAGAATATTTGGTTTGGGGTGAACTGTGTCTAGTAAGTCCTTTGGCAAGGCAACTGTTTCTATGTCTGTGTATCTCTCTGTGTCCGTGCTTGTAGACCATAGAAGGTGAATTAAAAATTATAGCCAGTTCTCCAAAGGGTATATCTGTAATTTCACCAAGAGACAGAATAGCACAGTTACTAATAATACCAAGCCTACATGATAAAATTTTCAGTCATGCTGTAGAAAGAGGTTCCAAGGGATTAGGCTCCACACGTGTAGATTGGGCTATGTTTCTTTAAATTTAGATTCTCGCCCCATGCTAAAACTAAATATTCAAGGACCTGAATTTAATGGGCTATTGGATACAGATGCAGAACTTAGCATCATCTCTCATCAAGAACTTAGCATCATCTCTCGTCAAAACATTGGCCATTACAACAATACACTCAAATGCTTCAAGGCCTAGGATTGGTGACTAATCCCCATAGAAGAGCCATGGTATTAGATTGGAAGGATCCTGAAGGATGTGAAGGAACTAAACAGCCATATGTATGGATCATCTTCCCATAAATTTATGGGGATGAGATGTCCTAGATCGATTAGGTTTGACATTAACAAATAACATCAATCAAAATGTACCCACAATTATGGTTAGACAAGGTTTTAGGAAAGGAAAAAGATTAGAAAAACAAGAACAAGGTATAGCAGCCCCAATACAAATAGATCAAAGAACAGACAGACATGGGTTGGATTTTAAGAAAGGGCCACTAAGACAATAAAAACTACTTGGAAATCAGAAATACCAGTATGGGTTCCTCAGTGGCCCCTGACTAAAGAAAAGGTACAAGCAACCCATGACCTGGTAAAACAACAATTAGTGGAAGGACATATACAACCGTCTGTATCTCCCCATAATACTCCCATTTTTGTCATCAAAAAGAAATCTGGTAAATGGAGATTATTGCTAGATTTAAGAGCCATTAATAATGAGACGGTTATTATGCGACCTGCTCATTTGGGAATTCCTCAATGTTCTGCTTTGCCAAAAACCTGGTATTTTTTAATTGTAGATATTAATGATTGTTTTTATTCAATTGCAATTCATCCTGAGGATAGTCCATGGTTTGCATTTACTATCCCTGCACTGAATCATGAAGGTCCTGATCAGAGATCCAAATGGAAAGTACTCCCTCATGAGATGGCTAACAGTCCAACTATGTGTCAAATTTATGTTAACAAATTAATCCAGCCACTTAGAAATCAAGATCCTGAACTACAAATATTTCACTATATGGATGGTGTATTATTAGCACAGAAAGCTAAAAACGCATTGCTAGAATGTTATGCCACACTTACAAACTTATTAAAAAATTATAAACTAGAGATAGCAATAGATAAAGTACAATTAAATTTTTCAATTAATTATTTAGAAGTTCTTTTATCCTCAATCATGGTCCATCCACCAAAAATTCAAATACGAATAGATCAACTCAAATCACTTAATGACTTTCAAAAGTTATTAGGAGACATAAATTGGATAAGGCCTTATCTAGGTATACCAACAGGAGAGTTTGAACCTTTATTTGATATCCTAAAAGGTCTATCAGATCCAAATGCACCCCGAATGTTAACACCTGAAGCAAGAAAGGCATTAAAAATCATTGAAAAATGTATGGAAAATATTCATTTGGATAGAATTGATTTAAGAATGCCTTTATTATTTATTGTACTACCACCAAAAAAATATTCCTACAGAAGTATTTTTGGCAAGAAGGTCCATTATTATGAATACATTTATCTTGTTCTCCTAACACTATTCTTACTAGGTATACTGAGGCTTTAGGACAATTAATACTCAAAGGAATAAAAGCAGCAAAGGGACTGATTGGAATGTCTTCCAATAAAATTATTACTCCATATACTATGAATCAAATTGATGAGTTAGATAATTAGTTAAATACTTGGGCAATAATCATGTGCAAATCTAATGTTTCATTTGATAACCACATACCATCTAATCCTTTATTGTCTTTTTGGTCATCACATCATGTAATTTTTCCAAAAATGAGAAGAAAAACACCTATTATAAATGCTACAAATATATTCACTGATGGGTCAAATAATGGAACAGCAGTAATAGTTACAACTGATCAAACTTTTACATTTTTAGTACGAAAACAATTAGCTCAAAATGTACAGCTTAATGCAGTATTACAAGCTTTTGTGATGCTTAAAGCATCTGTAATTAATTTATTTTCCGAAAATCAGTATATAGTTATTGCTATAGTATCACTTGAAGATGGTGGAAGGATTTCCCCTTCCTCTACTCTTTTCTCTTTGCTTTCCACTATACAAAGTCTAATCTGGGACAGGAAAGATCCGTTCTTTATAGGACATTTCAGGACACATACAGGAATGCCTGGAGCCCTTAGTTTGGGCAATTATTTAGTAGATAAAACAACACATGACATACATACATATTTTCTCTACACTAGAAGAAGCTATAAATTTTTATAAAAAGTTCCATGTCAATGCTAATACTTTACAAAAGCATTTCAAAATAACTAAGGAACAAGCTAGACAAATAACAAAACAATGTCAAAATTGTGTGACCTTTTTACCACAAGTTAATCTTGGAGTCAGTCCTAGAGGATTGATACCTAACCATATTTGGCAGATGAACGTCACAAACTTGCCAGAATTTGGAAAATTAAAATATTTGCATGTTACAGTTGATACTTCTTCTGGATTTTTGATGGTCTCCCTTCTTGCTGGAGAAAAAAACTAAAGATGTTATAGCTCATTGCTTACAAAATTTTGCCACTGTGGGCGTTCCAAAAGAGTTAAAAACAGATAATGCCCCTGGTTATATTTCTACCTCTTTTAAACAATTTTGCTCATCATTTGGCATTACTCATATAACAGGAATCCCATACAATCCACAGGGACAAGGCATAGTTGAAAGATCACATCAAACTATTAAAACATACATATTAAAGCAAAAAGAAGGAATTGGGAAGGGGTATATATTCCCCAAAGATAAACTTAAAATAACCCTTTTACTCTAAACTTTTTAAATTTGGGTTCATCAGGGCTTAGTGCTGCAGAAAGGCATATATGTCCAAATAATGTACATAAGCCCAAGGTACTTTGGAAGGATATTCTAACAGAACAATGGAAAGGTCCTGACCCAGTAATTGTCTGGAGTCCGGGGTCTGTTTTTGTGTTTCTACAGGGAGAAGAGTAGCCAATTTGGATTCCAGAGAGATTAACTAAAGAGATTTCTACATACCAAAAATAAGATGATTTGGCTCAAATCAATAAGAGCTGATATCCAGAACTCCAATTTGGCTGTTCTTACATCTGTGAAAGAACCAGAATGTTTTTTTCAACATCTATTTTATTATTGCCCTTTCTCATATCATGAAGTTTTATTTTGTTTTTTTTTTAGCTCATACAGACCTAGGTTAATGTTTTGCTGATCAGTTCTATTTTTGGACAATAGAGTTTTTAGACATTGCAATGGAGATTTCACCTGTAAAAAGTCATAAGGCCTTTAATATTATGTCATGTGTTGTATGTATTATGTGTGCACACTTGTGTTTTGTGTTATATGTTTGATTTCAGCATCTTTTCTGTGTTGACTATATTCTTTTCAAGTTGATATACTTTGTCTTCATTATCTGATGTTCTGACTTCTACTTGATCTAGTCTGTTTGTAATATTCTCATTAGCACTTTTAATCTGATTTACGGTTTCTTGCATTTCTATGATTACAACTTGATTATTTTTAACACCTCTATCTCCTGATAAAGCTCATTCTTTGTGGATTTAATTTGTGTGGTTAGTTCCTCTTCAAAATATACTTTCAATGCTTGGATTTGCTGTCTCATGTCTTCTCTAATATTCCGTTCCATCTGAATTAGGAATGCCTTGATTTCTTTCCCTGTCCATATTTCTGATTCTTCTATGTCCTCCTGTATATTTAGATTGTACTGCATTGTTCGTAACCCTTTTTTCCCTTGTTTTTTCATATTGTTCACGTTGCTTTCCAGCTCTGTTTGACTGCTTTGTAACTGCTTTCTCCTATACATTTGTTTTGGCTTTGTATATCTCTGTTGTCTCTCTTTTGTGGTGGGAGATTATGCCTAGAAATTTTGGGCTTTGTTTTACATTAAAGCTGATTCATTCAATTCATATAAGGCTTCTAGGTTCTGTATGCATATAATGATTTGCTGTTTGTTCTTAGGACTATATGTTTAGGTTGGGTGCTCTGGTGGTACAATGGTTAGTATGACTTGGCTACTTTAGAAGATTGCTCCACTGAAGGTGGATACTACCAGGCAATTGGATCAGGGTGTTGGTAGTAGCTAGGTATTTAGGAGTCTTATAGACAGCCTCGAGACATTCACCTATTTGCATTTAGACAATTACACACAATGGAAGATGTAATGCTTGGGATGAGAGTTGGGCGGTAGGAGAATGAAGGTGCTCTTAAAAAGAAAAAAATGATAGAGGGAGAGATAGATTAGAGGGGAATGAAAAGAACATTAAAACTTGAAATGGGATAGAAAGAGAGAAGGAAAAGGGGGGAAAGGAACACGGAGAGAAGAAGGAGAGAAAAAAATATCAACAACAGCAACAACAACAACAACAAAAAAAATTAAAGTCTTAGAGATCCACCTTCTTCTCTTCCAGTAGGCAGAGCTGTGCCTTCCAAGCGGAGTGTCTGCTCTCTACCTGCTGAGAGCTATCCCTGTACTGGGTCTTCTGGGGGTTTCTCAGACTTGTCAGTCCAGAGCCATTTCACTTCTCTAGCTCTTAACCCCCTTCCTCCTGTCAGCCTGCCAGCCAGGTCCTGTTTCCCAGAAGTGATTCTCCAGAGATCTAGTTACACTTGCAGCCCCACCGAGTGTCCCTTTTAAACCCCAGTGCTGTGGTAAACTGGCGGCTAAGACCTTAGGGGTCACCGCTGGTGATATGGGGGCCTTGGGTTCTGGGCTCCCCTCTGCTTCCCTACGGACATGACCCCTGAGAAGTCAATGAAGTTTCCTGGCTGCTTGTATCAGTATGGGGAGTCACGCACCTGCTAAAGTGGATTCTGCTGGGAAGGAATTTCGCCAGCCGAACTCCGATGACGTCAACTCTCTGCTATGGCGGGCCCCAGGCTTCTTGCCTGATTGACCGAGGGGAGGGGTGGTACTGGCCCTGCCCGGTTCACCTCAGCTCCTGGCGCGTGGAGGCTTGGCTAAAGACTTCTTCCTGCCAAGCTGTGTCTCAGCGTCTAGCAGAACCCAGTCACTTTGGCTGCAGGCGGGTGGATGGATCTGCAGCTGTGCGCGGACTGTGGCTGGTGAATCTCGAACTCCGCGTCTAGTGGCAGGGTCCCACTCGTCCGGGTCACACAGACGCTTCAAAAAAATTCTAGTAGCTCCCGGGTGGTCTCCCTTCAGTGGAATTTTGCTAGGAGAATCTCCGTTGGTAGAATCCAAGAGTTATCCTTGCGACTTTATGGCCCCATCACTGTGAGTGCATTAAAAGCGCAGCCTCTCTGCCCGCCGCCATGTTGGATCCACCTTTTCTTTGCATTATATTTAATAATTCTCTTCGAGACAATGTAAATTGTTAAGAAAATTGTTTTCTTTTAGTGCCTTTTGGAATGTTACATAATTCTTTCTTTAGGCATTGTTGCCAGAATTTCTAACTTCATCCCAGTGCATGTGAAGACAAAGATAAAACCAATCTACAGCTTCTGCAATAGCCTTCACTGAACTGCTTGCAGAACTTGCCTGGACTATGTATCACTTGTATGCACTGTGAACTCACCTGCATGCATTGTGAACTATCTGTTGGTGCAGCGACTTGTGGTAGTGTTGGGGTATTTCTCTGATGATGTCATCGGTGGTACAATTTTTTCAAAAAGAGCCATCAATTGCCTTGGTGTATCTTCCTCCCTTCTGCTTGTCATGGTTGTTCAGCTAAAATTTGGGTGCCAACAGAGATGAGGCAAAGAACCTCACCCGCCCCTGGTACAAAGACCTCTCCACAGGTGTGGATGTATACTGGACCTGTAGTCAGTGATGGGTAAGATCCAATTACAATGGTACCAATCTAAGACAGGAGGCTGACACCTTGAGGTCAGCTCATTTGATAATGGGTAAGGACCATATGTACTATTGGACAACCTAAGGCAGGCACGGTCCCTAAGTCACATGCTTGTTGTTTAAACAGAGAGGGTTAGATGTTGAGAGCCACAGCCCAAGGGGCCAAAGCAAACTTTCAGACTGCCAGCTGATGGTTGGCTCACAGCGGCCCCAGCAACATCTAGCTGATTGGCTCCTCTGCGGTGATGCCCATTGGGCTGTTTCCCCACCCTTTCAAATTATGGAGCTGCTTCTTGGGGGACTTTTTTGGCTCTGCTCAAACAACCCAGCCAATCGACCTCAAGAGCAGGAGGAGTGAGGAGGTTGAGAGCTTGTGGGAAGCCGGTGGTGGCAGTTGTGCTCTGAGTGATTTTCCCGAGGAGATATTTTTTGGCATGTGTGGTTCTAAAAATAAAGTTAGCTTTTGACAAGTGGCTCCTGAATTGTGCCCAGCCAGACTGTGGCAATCCTAAATTGATGGAGCAAAATAACCAAAACAGAATAGAAATACAAGCAGTTCAGAGGAGGCATGGTGTATAGCTGGACTTACCTTTTGTATGATAAAGGGTAGGTGTTATAAATCAAGTCAATATTAAATTGAAGTAGTTCTCCGTGTGTTTTAAAGATAACAAATACGTGAATTCCTGTCGCCCTTTATCTGTATCCTATTCAGCACATGTATTTTTGTATGCACATATAGAATCCTACCTGGTAACACATGTACACTTTTGTGAGGTGGCAGACTTGGCAGATACAAATTGTCAAAAGAGATCACTCCTCCTGAACGTTGTTGGAACTGAAAATTAAAACTATGGGTGAGCTTCCTAGTTGAACAAGATAATACATAAATCCATGTTCAGTAAAACGAATATTTTTGGATCTGTGAATGATATATATTTCATGATAAATTTCGATTCGCATATATATTGCTACCTTTTAATGTCTGTGCGTGTGCGTGTGTGTGTGTGTGTGTGTGTGTGTATACACACACACTCTCCAGATTTTTCAGAATATAAAATATATGTGTCTTATTATACAATCCCTAAATGCATTCATATTCATGTATGTGGATTTATAATCAAATGTTCACAAAATTATTCTCAGAAATATTCATCCACCTCAAATACATATTGTTTCCTAGTACTGAAATCTAAATTCAGTGAATGGTGCATAGAAGTCCTAATTTTTCTACAGTAACTGACCCACTTTAACATCAATGCAAGTAGATTACTATGGTACATGATGTGTATTATGACGTTCATTTTTATTCAACAATGTTACATTACTATTTCTTCAGTTTATGCACATCATAGGATAAATATTTCATTCACAAGTTTGCAAATTTATAGGCCTTTGTTTCACTTTCTATCACTTCCTGCTTCAGTACACATGTATTCCTCCATGTTTTTTGAATGGTCTTTTCATGAGAATACTTTTCATTTTAGATTTCAATAATCATGTTGAAGCAAACCTCACACACTCTTCATGACAAATCATAACCCTAATATTACCATTAGATCTATAAATGGTTGTAATGAATGTATGTATATCAATATAAGATTTCCTGTATATTTTAAGATATCAATTCAATCAATAATTTAAAGTTGGAACCAGTTAAATTATTTATTCAAAGTATTGTCTATTCATTCATTTTATCAATATTTGTAGACACAGTGTAGACCTATTTGTACACCCAATACTAATTTATACATCTTCAAATTATTGACCACAAAATTGGTTTAAGAAATACTCATGTCACCTGATCTACATATACACTTTATCACAGTAGTATTCTGGACACAAAATGCAAAGTTCACACTTATGATTGTACCAAAGCCTAAATTGAAAGTGAGCATGGATTAGTAAAAATATCCAAGTCCAGATTGCCTAATGCTCTCAAATGTCAATCCTATTGTTGCTAAATATTTGTTTCTTTCTAAGATTGTATATTCAACATCTACCATGCTGAAAATATCTAATCCTATCACTCAATTTATACTTTGCTTGATTTCTTCCTGTCTCTATTGATATATGCTTCCCTATATATTTTCCCCAGTTAATCATTGTAACTGACTCATCACATGTGCTGACATTTACATTCATTCTCTACCAGAAACCCTATTGCTAAAGAACTTTTGGAGCAAATCCTATACTCACTCTTCTTCCTAAACCTACTGACTATCTTTCCAATCCTACCAACTACCCTTTCTAAGTGGATGTTTTCTTCTACGTTTGATCATCCAATTTACAAGGTCCTATGCCATTTTTTATCGATTTATCTGAGACATCTGTGCAGAAGGTATTTCAAAGCTAAGTATCCCAATCATGGACCCAATGCTCTTCTGGGCTTCAAATCTTACCTAGACTTCTGTATTCATACTTATATTTCACCTATATATTCTTGTAAATATCACAGGTTCCCATTGCCATTATTCATCATGCAGAATGATTCCTAACCCAAATCAAACCTGTTATTACCCTAACCATACACTGTTCCCTCAATCTAACTTTACAGAAAAGCAGGGACAGAGTTTGTCTTACAATCAGGAGTGTAGGGGATCTTCCACCTGCTGAGAACCTCAAAGGTCAATACAGAAATAATCCATGGAGAAGATGTAGGCAGCAATGAAGGACCTGAGGGAGGAAAAGTCAACTTCCATCGTAAACAACCTGGTCAGGGTGAAGGGATGTGTCTGAATCAGCCTCTCTCTTCTTAATGTAGAGAAGATGGACCAAACCAAGCCTGTGTGGAGAGCTCTTCCCAGGTGCCTATGATTGATATATCATTCTAACTTGTGGTAGGTGCACCCTCCATCTCATGGGACCCTTGGAAGCAACTGTTAGGACAAAGTGTTTGCCAAGGCAGTGACTTCATTCACTTCCTGAAGGGAGTTACCTCACATAACTTCCTTGGTAATGTAACTCTCTAAACTTGGGATTCAGGAAGCCAGGAGACCACAGCCAGTTCCAGTCCCAGTTCCAGTGGTCTCACTTGTTTGGGTAAAGCAAGGACAGAGTCAGTCTTTCTTGGTTCCTAGTTATGTGAGGATGGCCAAATGCCAGGAAAGCTAAGAAGAGGGGCCTTTCCTGAGAAAGCAGGTAGTGGATCACCAGTGACTTCTGACAACTTCACAGAGTTGGCCAAGGAGACCAGAACTGAGACAGCACAGTGCATTTCGTGGAAATATAGTATATCCCACCCATCATAGGACACTCTGGATAGTCACAGACCTACTTTGGGGAAGGTGCTGCCTTTTTGAGTGTGGGTGTGAGTTTGAGAATATGTAGGAAAGGCGACTTGTTTGGTTTGGAGAGGACTTTATCTAGTATGTCCTCTGACAAGGTGAGTGTTTCTATTACTGTGTATCCCACTCTGTTTGTGGTCTTGGTATTAGAAAAAGAATGCATCATGGATGTGTTCTGTCTAGTAGAAAGCTTCCCAGCATTCATACTGCCAATTTATGAATGGATTGCGGCTAGCCTTATCAATGGGCAAAACCTACTATCTTTCTAAGTTCCTGTTTTCTTCCTGAATTCTGGACACTCTCCAGAATAGGCTCACAGTTTTGTGTCCAAGCTATGTGGCACCTCCAAGCTCTGTCACATGGCCATGTACTGGAGAGCTGAAGGGAAGGGGAGCATGTCAGAAAACTCAGATATCATTGTGACCAGGAAAGTCTCAGTGGAGAAACCCTGCTTTGGGTCATTTGCTTACCTATTTTTCTGTTGCCCTAAATGTAAGGAAAGTCTTTGGCTCAGGCCACCTTTTTGTGAAGCCTGAAGAAAACAGTATTCAAATGGAAATGAGTGGGCATCACCTGTGGCTCTTTGCTTAATTTCTTTGGAAATGGATGTGTCTGAATCAGCCTCTTGGCTCTCGGTGAAGCTGGGGCTTAGATTGTCAGCACCTGATGGATCTAAAGAAAGATCCCATGTGTGCATCCATAACCAAAATTCAAAAAGATCAGTCATTGTGGATGAAGTCTCTCACCTTCCTCTGTTAGGTTCCTGACCTCCATCAAGTGTGATTATGGACCCTTGGGTAAAATGAGTTCTTCAAAGCCCTGCAGATGTGCTAGTGTTTTCTCATGACTACAAACCACAAAAAGAATCTATACCTGACAGTCAGTAGGCCTCAAATAGTAGAAGCAGAGCAGTATTAATGGCAGGCCTATTTGATCACTCCTGGTTGACAGGAAGAGTGTCCAGGCCACACTTACTTTAGGCAAATGAGGGACAAGGAAGCTTATATTGGACACTGTCTTGAGCTGCGCCACTTATGGAAACCTCTTGCCAGAAGTTATGATGAATGTCTATATGGAAGAAAATGAGGGCCATGTGGGAGTGTTTTGGTTATAATTGTGGTCATTTTTGTGGCAGTTGGAAGAGATGACTCGGTCCACCAGGGCTTCACTCTTGGGTGATTCCCCTTATAGACTGAGTTCTGGAACTGACCTCAGAGTAGTATTGCCATGAATTGAGTTGGGATTTTAGGAGGCCACGCATGAGATTCACGCTTGGAATCTGAAATCTAGTCCCAGGTTGGTTTTCCACAGAGCACTGGGAATCTCAGCCCGGATATCACATGATTTTATTATGAAAAACATGGCAGCCATAGTTGAGAGTCAAAACACACATGGACCTCACATGGTACAGTTCAATGGGCCTGGCTTCATGTGACCTTTTGGCCACTCTTTGGGAAGCCTTTCCTGTGAGTGTTGTCCAGAGAATTCATTGAAATGAACTTCCTCACCATTTAGTGGTTCCTGAATGAATTGAAACCCACAGTGCCTCCAACTTCATCCTTGAAAAATGGCTAGATGAATACCATGAAATTTTTGAAATTCCCATGACCAGGTGGCACTGGAGAAACTTAGGATGTCCTGTTGCTGATCATGAGTATACAATACACTGCCTTGATTGACTGGTTTTCATGAAAATGTTGAAGAACAGTGATGCCAGTAAGTTGGAGCCTCCTGAGTAGTGGGCTTAGAGTAGTGGTGTGCAGGTGTGTGATAAAACATCTGTGGTGGAGTCATGTGGACCTGCCATTGGCTTCCAAATACCTTGTGACTGACATAGTGTAGCCAGCAAACCCTTATATGTAAATGCATCTTGTTATATGGAGAGTTTTCAGGGCAATGTTCAGAATCAGGTTGCTATGGTCAAGGGGGCAAGCGATGTGGGATAGAGGCCTGGTTGGTGCATTCTCTTGCAGACCCTGACACACCACACATGACAGAACTCCCTCTAGCACTGTGTCCCATTTGAAATCTTTGTATTTCACGAAGCAAATACCAAGCTCCCAGTGCAGCAGCAAGAAACACCACGAAAATTGGAGGATGACCAAATGGTTTCAGAGTCCTCACAGGGAGACACATAGCCCCCAGTGGCCACAGTTTACCTACAAAGAGAGAATTCAGCACTGCTGTCTCATGTTCATTGGAAAATAAGAAACAAGATCCTTCAGGTCACATAGATGCAGATCCAGCTTTAATTGTCTCACCACAAATGAAGATTAAGCTCCTGACAACAACATATATTTCAAGTTTCCAACCTCAGAGGCAGTTTCTCAAGAAGTCTTTAGGCCAGCAAAGCTCCATTTTTGTGGAGGGTTTACCCTGTTCGTTACTTTTGTAAACTCATCTACCACCTCCAGGTTTGTGAACAACTGAGCATATTGCATTCCATATATATATACACAGATTTTCGAACTCTTCTCCTGTAATTGTGTCTTACTTGGGGCAAAGGTAATGTCAAGGCATTGTTCTGGATAAGAGTGGGAAGATTTTTCATAGCACATAATTACATACACATTGGATACCTTTTCCAATTTTTCATTCGAAATACTGAATCCCTGACACTAACCCATAGCCTACTAGACTATGACTACTTATCCTAATATGATGGAGAATTATAATCCAAACAGAATAGAAATACAAGCAGTTCAGAGGAGGCATGGTGTATAGTTGAATTTGCCTTTTGCATTATGTAGTGTAGGAGTTATAAATCTAGTCAACTTTTGTTGAAATTGTTCTTCATGTGTTTTTAAAGTTAACAAATATGTGAATTCCTGTCTCCCTTTCTCTGTAGCCTATTTGCACATGTATTTTTATATGCACATATAGAATCCTACAAGGTACAACACGTACATTCTTGTGAAGTGGTTGACTTGGCAGATACACATTGTGAGAAGAGATTACTTCTCCTAAATGCTGTTGGAAGATAAAATTCGATCTCTCTGTGAGCTTCCTAGTTTAACAACATTATACATAAATCCATGTTCAGTAAAATGAATATTTTTGAAACTGTGGATGATATATATTTCATGGTGAATTTCAATTGGCATATATATTGCTACTTTTTAATGTTTGTGTGCATGTGTGTGTGTATATATATATATATATATATATATATATATATATATACAAACTTTCCAGATTTTTCAAAATATGAAATACATGTGTCTTATTATACATTTCCTAAATTCATTCATATTCATATATGTGAATTTATAATCAACTTTTCACAAGATTATCGTCAGAAATATTCATCCACCTGAAATACGTGTTTGTTTCCTAGTACTGAAAACTATCTTCAGTGAATGGTGCCTACAAATCCTAAAATTAATACAGTAACTGACCCAGGTTAACATCAATGCAAATTGATTCCTATGGGACATGATGCGTATTTTGACGTTCATTTTTCTTCAAAACTGGTACATTACTATTTCTTCAGTTTATGCACATAATAGGATATATATTTCATCCACAAGTTCGCTAATTTAGAGGCATTTGTTTCACTTTCAATCACTTCCTGCTTCAGAACACATGTATTTTTTCATGGTTCTTGACTGGTCTTTTCATGAGACTTCTTTCCAAACACATTATTTTTGATTTCCATAATCACTTTTGAAGCAAAACTCACACACTTTTCATGATATACCATAACCTTAATTTTACCATTAGATGTATAACTAGTTGGAATGAATGTATGTATATCAATATAAGATTTCTTATATATTTTAAGATATGAATCCAATGCATTATATAAAGTGGAACCAGTTATATTATTTATTAACAGTATGGCCTATTCATGCATTAGCTCTATATTCATAGACACAAGGTACACGTCTTTGTACCCCCAATACTAACTTATTAATCTTCAAAATATTGCTCCCAGAAATGTTGGAAAAATTACTCATGTCACCTGATCTACATATACATTTTATCACAGTAATATTCTGGACACAAAATGCAAGGTTCACACTTATTATTGTACCAAAGCCTAAATTGAAAATGAACATGGATTACTAAACACAGCCATGTCCAGGTTGCCTAATGCTCTCAAATATCAATCCAATTAGTGACTACATATTGGTTTCTCCTAAGATCATTTATTCAAATTCAACCCTATTGAAAATGTCTAATCCTATCACCCACTTTATACTTTGCCTTATTTCGTAATATCTCTATTGATATCTGTTTTCCTACATATTTTCTCCGGTTCACTATTTTGACTGACTCTTCACATGGGCTAACATTTACATTCACACTCTAAACAAAACCCTATTGATAAAGAATATTTTTTTTCCAAAACCTATACTCACTCTTCTTCCTAAACCTAACAACTATCTTCCTAATCCTACCGACTATCCCTTTTTGACTGAATGTTCTTTTCTACACCCAATCATCAAAGTAAACATTGGGCGAGCTTCGGAGGAAGAGACCACCAAAAGACTATCTCATGCAACAGCAAAGGGTTTATAGGGGGTCAGCATGCAGGGGGTCCGAGCTCACTTGAATAGAGCAGAGAGCCCTGAGAAGAGCTTAAGCAGAGCTTATATACTTTCTTTGGGGAGGGCAGGGAGCGAAGTTTATTGATGGGTGAGGGAGAGTGGGCGGTTTGCATTCAACCGGGTGAGGGAGTACATTCTGCAGTTTGGCATTTGGGGACAGGACATTCTGGGAACAAGATTAGCAAACAGTTCTCAAGATTTCAACAGTGTTTTGTTAAGCATCCAGAAAAAAAAGTGACAAGTACATATTTTATTAATCTTTCATTCCCCACTTCTTCTTCTAGCTACTTTTAATCATAAAAGTGATCATTGGGGGGTGTCACATTCTATGTCTACTTGTGGGGTATTACCATACGTTTAACTTGTCCAATTTGAGCTTAGAGAAAAGAAATTACACGGTTGAGCAAACAGGGTTTTATAGTTAGCAATCATATGGAGATTATTATCGGACAGGCCAGGGTTGATAAAAAAGTAGTCAAACAGGGGGACTAGGTGAACCAAGTCTCAAACCACTTTTTTTGGTCCTCTCACTCTCTCATTGACGCTCTTCAAGGTGTCTTTTTAATTTAATCATTTTTTTTTCAACTACATTATGCTCGGAATAAACACAAAATTCTTCCCAGGAAGTGACAAATACCTATTTTATTAACCTTTCACTTCCGACTATCCCTTTTTGACTGGATGTTCTCTTTGACATTCAATCATCGAAGGTACAAGGTCCTATGCCATTGTATATTGATTAATCTGACACATCTGTGCACAACCTAATTCAAAGCTAAGTATTCCAATCAAGGGCCCAATGCTCTTTTGGGCTTCAAATCTTACCTAGATTTCTGTTTTCATACATATATTTCACCTATATATTCTCATACATCTCGCAGGTTCCCAATACCATTATTCATCCAGCAGAATGATTCCTAACCCAAATCACACATGTTATTAACCCTAACCATACACTGTTCCCTCAATCTAACATTACAGAACAGCAGGGACAGAGTTGGTCTTACAATACAGGAATGTAGTGGATCTTCCACCTGCTGAAAACCTCAAAGGTCCATGCAGAAATGATCCCTGGAGAACATGTAGGCAACTATGAAGGACGTGAGAGAGCAAAAGTCATATTCCATGGAAAACAACCTGGTAAGGATGAAAGGTTGTGTCTCATTCATCCTCTCTCCTTAATGTAGAAAAGATGGACCAACCAAGGCCTTTGTGGAGAGCTGTTCCTGGGTTCCTATGGTTGAGATACCCATCTAACTTGTGAAAGTGTCAGAGGAAGTATGGAAGCAACTGTTCGGAAAAAGTGGTTGCCAAGGCAGTCACCTCATTCAGTTCCTGAAGGAAGTGACCTCACCTCACTTCCTTGGTGATGGAACTCTGTGAACTTGTGATCCAGGAAGTCAGGCATCCAGAACCAGTCCAATTCCCAGTACAGTGGGATCACTTGTTTAAATTTACCAAGGACAGAGTCAGTCTTTCTTGGTACCTACTGATGTGAGGATGGCCAAATGCCAGGAAAGTTTGAAGACTGGCCTTTCCAGAGAAAGCAAGAAATGGCTCACCGCGGGCTCCTGATATTTCACAGAGTTGGCCAAGGAGACCAGATCTGAGAAAGGACAGGCCAATTCTGGGGAACATAGTATAGCCCACCATTCAGAGGACACTCTGGATAGTCACAGACTTACTTTGGGGAAGGAGGTGCCTTTTTCAGTGTGGGTGTGAGTTTGTGGTTTTGTCTTATATTCTGAGAATAGATAGGGAAGGTGGCTTGCTTGGTTTGGAGTGGAATGTTTCTAGAAAGTCTTTTGACAAGGCGAGTGTTTCTATGTCTGTGTATCCCACTGTGTCGTGGTTGTAGACATTAGAAAAGAGAATGAATCAATGGATGTGTCCTGTCTAGTAGAAAGCTTCCCAGCATTCATCCTACCCATTTTAGGAATGGATTGCAGGTTGCCTTATCGATGGACAACATGTACTGTCTTCCTAAGTTCCTGTTTTCTTCCTGAATTCTGGCCACTCTCCAGAATAGGCTCATGGTTTTGTGTCCAAAATATGTACCACCTCCAAACTCTGTGACATGGCCATGTAATCCATAGCTGAAGGGAATGGCAAGCATCTCAGAAAACTCAGATATCAGTGTGACCAGGAAAGTCTCAGTGGAGAAACCCTGCTTTGGCCCTTTTGCTTACCTATTGTTCTCTTGCCCTGAATGTCAGGAAGGTCTTTGCCTCAGGCCACCCTTTGTGAAGCCTGAAGAAAACAGTTTTAAAATGGAAATGAATGGGCATCACCTGTGGCTCTTTGCTTAATTACTTTGGAAAGGAATGTCTCTGAATCAGCCTCTTGGCCCTGTGTGAGGCTGTGGCTTAGATTATCAGCATCGGATGGATCTAAAGAAAGATCCAATGTGTGCATCCAAAACCAAAATGACAAAAAATCAGTCATTGTGGATGAAGTCTCTTGCCTTCCTCTGTTTGGTTCTTGACCTCCATCAAGGGAGTATTGGGATTTTTTGGGTCAAATGAGTTCTTCCAATCCCTGCAAAGGTGCTTGGGTTTAATAATGACTCCAAATCACATAAGGAATCTATACTTGACAGTCAGTAGGCCTCAAATTGCAGAAACAGAGCAGTATTAATGGCAGAACTATGTGATCAATCCTGGTTCACAGGAAGGGTGTCCAGGCCACCCTGAATTTAGGCAAATGAGGGGAAGGGAGCTTATTATGGACACTCTATTGGGCTGTGCCATTTAAGGAAACCTCCAGCCAGAGGTTATCATGAGTGACTATATGGAAGTAGATGAGGGCCATGTGGGATTGTTTTGATTTTAATTGTGGTAACTTGTGTGGCTTTTGGATGAGATGACTGTGTTCACCTGGGCTTTAACACTGGCGTGATTCTCCTAAGAGACTGAGTTCTGTAACTGACTTCAGAGTAGTAATTGCTTTGGAAATGGATATGTTTTAATCAGCCTCTTGGCCCTGTTTGAGGCTATGGCTTAGATTATCAGCACCAGATGGATCTAAAGAAAGATCCCATGTGTGCATCCAAAACCAATATAGCCAAAATAGCAGTAATTGTCGATGAACTCTCTCGCCTTCCTCTGTAAGGTTCTGAAAGAATAAAAGAAATTGAAATTGAAATGTAAAGAACCAGGTTTTGTAAAGTTTCCAAGCTGCACTCAGCACCTGAAATTCCTGTAGCAGTTAAGACAATTCCCGGATTTGCACATTAGATGTGTGTTGAAATCTTCCCTGAGGACCTAGTTACTTAACAGCCCCTCCCCAGAAACCATGCAGCTCACCACGTATACATCACAGTGCATCCACCAATCAATTTAAATGTATACCCCTTCTTAGGGCTGACCAATCACCCCCTGCCCAACCTGTTCCCGCCAATGAATGTGCTAATCATGTTTTAGAGTTGTTATTTGATTTTCCCGTGGAATATGATGATTTGCTAAAGGAGGCTATGATGTGTGTAAAGTCCCTACCGTCTCTAAAGAATGTATATAAACTCCGCTCGAGTGGTTCTTAGGGCTCTTTGTTCTTTGCTCCTCTGAAGTGAGCCCTGAGCTCCAGCACGCTATACCCCCAATAAACCCTTTGGTGTTGCCTGAGAAAGCCTGTTGGTGGTCTTTTCCTCCGATGTTCGCCCCACCTTTTCATCTGGAGGCCCCAGGTGAGATATCCGGCGCAGCGGACCAAAGACCCCAAGGGACTCCTCTCAGGGTAAGAAAGGGGCCTCTTTCTGGTTTCGGGTTTCAGGTGAGGGCTTGGCAAAGTGGCTGTCGGTGAAGAGCATTAGCTCTCTCTGACGGTGGCTGGCAGAAGTGTCACAGAGCTACTGGCCACGACCGTGGGGGACACTCCAGAGGATGAGGGAAATCAAGGAATATTAGTTTCCTCAACTCGGTTATATTTTGCTTCAGGATTCGGTTTGCCAGCCCATCAGGTTTTGCTGGCTACACAGTTTTGTTCATTGTCCCGAACTCATGTTGAGTTTACTGTCTGTCTTTATTGTCTAACCCATCAGGTTTTGCCAGTTACTGAGTTCTAATATTTGTCTTGGACCCATGTTAAACGTTTACTGTTTGTCTTTGTCTGTGTTGCGTTTGTGTCTTCACTGTCTCTTTTTGAGTAACTCCCATTATGGGACAAAGCACTTTCATGCTTCTGTCGCTGACCCTTGATCATTGGACTGATGTCCGCTCAAGGGCCCAGAATCATTATTTTTCAGTTAAATGTCAGACCTGGCAGACTGTCTGTGCTTCAGAATGGCCCATCCTCAAAGTCGGGTGGCCCGAAGAAGGATCCTTCTACTTCCCTCTAATCCGAAAAGTCAGAGATATTGTCTTTCAGCCGGGACCACGTGGCCACCCAGATCAACAGCCATATACCCCTTCCCCAGGATCCTATCATTCAAACCTTCCGTTCCCTCCCCATCTTCCCCCCATTCTTCCTGAGTCACAAGACTGGACACTCCTCCCCCTCCTTATCCTCTACCCTCGCTCCCCAACCGCCAACACATTCCAGATGATTCTCCCACCACTGACTCAGCCTCTCCGCCACTAGAGGCAATTGGGCCAGACCCAAGCCCTCCAAGGGACTTCTCCGCAGCAGCAGCAGCCCCTCCTTTTCTGGTGGAAGCTGGGCCACCTGAAGAAACCCTCCAGCTACGGAAAATAGAAAACTCAGAAGCCACTGTGATGCTCCCTCTTCATCCTTATGGGCCCATGAACCGACAAAACTGGGACCCCAACACCTTTGAAGGTTGGTAGCATTTGTCCACTTATCACCGGGCTCTAATAGCGGGGCTCCGAGTGGCCGCCAGAGGGCCGACTAATTTGGCCATGGTAAGAGAGATAATCCAAGGTCCTAATGAGTCTCCCTCTATGATTCTGGAGAGAATTATGGAAGCAAATAGAAAATATACTCCTTTTGATCCTCAGGAATAGGACAAAAAAACCTCTGTTGCAATGGCCTTTATCCAGCATGCTGCCCTAGATATTAAGAGAAAGTTACAACGTCTAGATGGATTACAAGATATGACCTTAAGAGATTTAGTCAGAGAAACTGAGAAAGTATATTATAAGAGAGAAACTGAGGAGGAATGGGAACAGATGAGAGAGAAGGAAAGGGAACAAAAGGAGGATGAAAGGAGCAAAAGGCAGACTAAATCATTGGCTAAGGTTTTGGTCAGAGCAGCAAATAGACCAGAAGTTAAAAAGCACGGAGACATGAAGGAATACATGGGCCCATGCCAAAGGCTGCCCCTGGCCTCAGATCAATGTGCCTACTGTAAAGAAAAAGAAAACTTGGACAAAGAGTGGCCCAAAAAGAGGCAGAGAAACCAGTATAGGACGAGACTTGAAGGATCCAGCCACTGCCTCACCCTGAAGTCGTATGGTTTACGAACGAGAGCAGCTTCCTCCAAGATGGTACGTGGTGGCCTGGAGCAGCAGTAGTTAGCAAAACTAATGTCATCTGTTTCTCTGGTCTCACAGAAGAGACATCAGTCCAAAAGGCAGAACTGATTGCCCTTACGAAAGCATTGGTACTAGCAACAGGCAAAAGGGCCACCATATACACTGATAGCCGCTATGCATTTGCCACTGCAAATGTGCACGGGGCTATTTACCAGCAAAGTCAGCTATTAACCTCCGCTGGGAAAGAAATAAAGAAATAAAGAACAAAGATATGATCCTCCACCTTCTCTCAGCAGTGCAGGGCCCTACGGACCTACGCATAGTGCACTGTCCAGGGCACCAGAAGGGAAACGACCCAGTGGTGGTTGGAAACAGAAGGGCAGATGAGGAAGCTAATTGGCAGCCCTAAACGGAGTGCCTCTGTTCACTTTTTCCACACCGGGGGGAACAACAATCAGGAGACTTGGCCGCACCGGAACATTCAGGCAACTTATCATCTGAGGAGACAGATACAGAACTCTGGGAACCTACAGAGCCAAGTACACAATTTTCAAAAGCCCACCTTTATCTCAAAGACATACACCAGCTCACCCACTTAGACTCTAAGAAGTTATAGGCACTCTTAAAGGACCAAAGGAAGGAATTATTATTGACTGACTCACAGAGGAAAGAAATAACTGCGCAGGTGACTACAGCTTGTCAAGTTGGCCAATTAGTTAATACTTACCCATCGAAGCTTACTTCAGGGAAGCGCTTATGAGGAATCAGACCAGGACAATTCTGGGAAGTGAGCTTTACTGAAATAAAGCCAGCAAGGATTGGACTTAAATGTCTCCTAGTCTTTGTAGATACTTTTTCAGGATGGGTCGAAGCCTTCCCCATGAAGAAAGAAACGGCTCAGCTGGTGGTCAAAAAGATCCTAGAAGACATTTTCCAAGGTTCAGCCTGCCTAAGGTAATAGGGTCGGATAAGTGACCGGTATTCATGGCCCAGGTAAGACAGGGATTTGCCAGGACCCTGGGGATTAATTGGAAGTTACATTGTGCTTATAGACCCCAGAGCTCAGGACAGGTAGAAAGGATGAATAGAACCATCATAGAGACCTTAACGAAATAAAGCTTGGAGACTGGCATGAAAAATTGGACTCTGTTCCTAAGTTATGCACTGTTTTGTGCAAGAAATACCAAGTCTTCCTCTTTGTGTAACCTCACCCCTTATGAAATTCTCTATGGTGCCCCTCCTTCAGTAAGGGACCTAACCCCAACTAGGAGACTTAATGATTCCTTTCACACCCCCTTGCTTGACAGACTTAAAGCCCTTGAACAAAACCAGCACCCAGTGATACCTGTGGAAACAGTTGGCCTCTGCTAATCAGCCTGGAGATGAGGGAACCCCACATCGATATCAAGTGGGAGAGTTCATCTACGTGAGATGGCATCAGGTGTCATCCCTGGAACCCCGCTGTAAAGGACCATACCAGGTGCTGCTTATAACACCCACAGTGGTGAAAGTGGATGAGATCACTTCATAGATCCATACCACCCATCTCATGCCTGCACCCTGTACAGACTCCGGCTGGAAACTGAAACAGACTGGTAACCATCTCAAGTTGCGTGTCCGTCGTGTGGGTAGGGCTATGGATTCTTCCCCTGACCATCAGCAGTCCTAATCCCCATCAGCCTGTTCAGCAACGATGGCAAGTTATAAATCCTACTGGGCAAGTAGGGTGGTGTATTTCACATACAGCCCCCTTATGGAATTGGTGGCCATCTCTCCCCCCGGACATTTGTCAGCTTCCCATAGGCCTCTCTGACTGGGATCTCCCTGATATAGAGGACCCCACACAGATCCCACTCAAATGCAAACCAGGGCAACATAGACCACTTTACCCCATGAATTATGGATGTCATCTCCCCAAGCTCATGTGTAAACTAGCCAGTCAAGACTATTATGTGTGCCCAGCAGATTTCCAAAGTCGCAAACAGGCCCAAACCTGTGGAGGACCCAGTAACCTTTATTTTAGATTTTGGGGTTGTGAACAAACGGAAGCTGCATGGTGGAACCCAAACTCCCCAGACAGCAAGATTTGGGTAGGATGAAATGACACCTGGATTGATCCCAAGAAATGTGCCGCTAGCCAAGTGGTGTCAAAAAATCGCTGTGGAAAGAATAGTCTATGTTACCCCCTCAATATAACTTTCACTTCCAAAGGAAGGGGCTACCTCAGAACAAAATGGCCTATGAGAAATTCGTGGGGAATGCAATTCTATATTTATGGCCCCAGTTATGACTTTGGTCTCTGGTTCACCCTCCAGCTTAAAAAGAAAGAAAATCCCACAGCAATAGGGCCCAATCCCCTCAAGCCAGTAATTAACCCTCCTAAACCTCCCATGCCTAGATCTACCAGGACCGCTCTACCATCTCATAATTCCCGGTTTCCATCTTTGCCTACTTCCCCAGTCCAGAGTACAGCTGACTCCACCCCCTGGGAACTAATTAAAGGAATGTTTATGGTACTGAACTCCACACAGTCAGAACTCATTGCTTTTCAGCCCAGGTATTTGACAGCTCTGTAAATTATTGTGTAATGGTGCAGATACTCCCCAGGGTGCTCTATCATGATGCAGAATCATTCGAAGGTCTACTTGGGGGACAAACAACCCAATTTCACCGGGAGCCATTGTCCCTTACTCTAGCTATCCTATTGGGGATAGGAGGTCCTGCAGGAGTGGGTATGGGAACAGCTGCTATGATCCGTGGGTCACAACAATTGGCCCAATTAGAAACATCAATAGATCAAGACTTGACGACGTTAGAAACCTCTATCACAGTGCTGCAGTAATCCTTAACCTCTATCTCTCTCTGCATTTGTTTTACAGAACAGGGGAGGACTAGATTTCCTCTTCATGAGGGAGGGGGTCTCTGTGCGGCACTGAGAGAATACTGTTGTTTTTATGCTGACCGTACTTGAGTTGCAAAATAATCCATGAGTAAATTAAGAAAATAACTTGAATAGCGCCAGAGAGAAAGGGAGATTCAACAAGGGTGGTTTGAGTCATGGTTTACCCAGTCCCCCTGGTTAACTACACTCCTATCAGACTTAGCTTGACCCCTGATCATCCTTAAGGTGTTGCTAACTGTGGGACCTTGTTTGCTTAACCACATAGTTTCCTTATTCCAGGCTCAGATTGGGTAGGTAAAACTCATGATAATCAGACAGAAATATGCTCCACTGGCAGAAATAGAATTTGAGACGCCAGAATAATTATGAAACATTACTTTTAAGATTAAAAGTAGTCAGAAAAAGGAGTGGGAAATGAAAGAATAAAATATATTGAAATTGAAATGTAAAGAACCAGGTTTTGTAAAGCTTTCAAGCTGCACTCAGAACCTGAAATTCCTGTGGCACTTAAGACAATTCCCAGATCTTCCTATTAGATGTGTGTTGAAATCTTCCCTGACCAGCTAGATACTTAACACCCCTTCCCAGAAACCATGCAGACCTGCACGTATACATCTCAGGGCTTCAACCAATCAGTTTAAATGTTAACCCCTTCTCAGGGCTGACCAATCACCCACTGCACGACCTGTTCCCGCCAATGAATGTGCTAATCATGTTTTAGAGTTGTTATTTGATTTTGCTGGGGTATAAGATGATTTTCTAAAAGAGGCTATGATATATGTAAAAACCCTGCCCTCTCCATAGAATGTATATAAACTCTGCTCAAGTTGTTCTGGGGCTCTTTGTTCTTTGCTCCTCTGAAGTGAGCTCTGAGCCCCAGCATGCTGGACCCACAATAAACCCTTTTGCGGTGGCATGAGACAGTCTCTTGGTGGTCTTTTCCTAAGACGTTCGTCCGAACTTTTCAGTTCCTGACTTCCATCAAGTGAGAATAGGGATCCTTTGCGTCAAAAGAGTTCTTCAAAGCCCTACAGTGGATAGTCCATAGGGGCTTGGGTTTTGTCATGACTCCAAATCACAGAAAGAATCAATACCTGACAGTCAGTAGGCCTCAAATTGGAGAAGCAGGGCAGTATTAACGGCAGGGCTATTTGATCATTCCTGGTTCAAAGGAAGGGTGTACAGTCCACCCTGATGTTAGGCAAATGAGGGGCAAAAGAGCTTATTTTGGACACTGTCTTGGGCTGCACCCCTTATGGAAACTTTCAGCCAGAGGTTATGATGAGTGTCTATATGGAAGAATATGAGGCCCATGTTGGAGTGTTTTGATTTAATTGCGGTCATTTGTGTGGCGGTTGGAAGAGATGCCTGGGTCCTCTTGGGCCTGAACACTGGTGTGATTCCCCTTAGAGACTGAGTGCTGGAACGGACCTCAGAGAAGTGTTGCCATGAATTGTGTTGGGATTTTAGGAGGCCTCGCATGAGAATTGCCCTTGGAAAATGCGATCAGGGTCGCTTTCCACAGAGAGTGGAAATCTCAGCCAGGATATCACATGATTTTATTCTGAAAGACTTGGCAACCATAATTGAGAGTCAAAACACAAATGGACCTCACATGTAGACCTCAATGGGCCTGGCTTCATATGACCTTTTGGCCACTCTTTGGGAACCCTTGCCTGTGAGAGTTCTCCAGATCTTTCATTGAAATGAGATTTCTCACCATTTAAGGGTTCCTAAATGAATTGAAATCCACAGTGCCTCCAATTTCATCCTTGAAAAATGGCTATATAAATACCATTAAATTTTTGAAATTTCAATGACCTGGTGGCACTGGAGAAACTTTGGGTGTCCTGTTGCTGATCATGAGTATACCAGAGAGTGCCTTGATTGACTGGGTTTCCTGAAAATGGTGTAGAACAGAGAAGCCTATAGGTTGGATCCTGCTGAGTAGTGGGCCTAGAGAAGTGGTGGGCATATGTGTGATAAAACATCTGTGGTAGGGGAATGAGGATCTACCATTGGATTCCAAATTGCTTGGGACTGACGTGGTGCAGCCAGCATAAATTTCTATTTAAAGGCATCTTGATATATGGAGAGGTTTCAAGGCAATGTTCAGAATCAGCTTGCTATGTTCAAGGGGGTAAACTATGTGGGTTAGAAACCTGGTTGGTGCATTCTCCTGCAGAACCTGATCCACCACACGTGACATAACTCCCACCAGCACTGTGTCCCAGTTGAGCTCCATGTATTTGGTGAAGCAAATACCAAACTCCCAGTGCAGGAGCAAGAAACACAATGGAGAGTGGAAGAGCAATAAATGACTATACAGTCCACACAGGGAGACACTTAGCCACCAGTGGCCACCGCATACCCACAAAAAGAGAATCCAGCACTCTTCCCTCATGTTCATTGGAATATTACAATTTATGTCCTCCAGGTCACATAGATGCTGACCCAGCTTTGATCATCTCACTAGAAAAAAAGCAAAAGCTCCTGACAACAACATATATTTCAAGTGCCCAAACTCAGAGGCAGTTTCTCAAGAAGTCATTAGGCCAGCAGAGCTCCATTATTGTGGAGTGTTTACCCTGTCCCTTACTTTTGGAAACTCCTCTACCACGTCCATGGTTGTGAACTCCTTATCATATTCCATTCCAGATAAGTATTCACAGATTTTCTAACACTTCTCCTCTAATTGTGTCTTACTTGGGGTGAAGGTAATGTCAAGGCATTGTTCTGGATGAAATTGGGAAGATTTTTGTGTAGCACATATTTGCATACACATTGGATAAATTTTCCAATCAAAATATTGAATCCCTGACATTAACACATACTCTACTAGATTCTGAATACTAATCCTAATATGTTGGAGAAAAATAACCCAAAAAGAATAGAACTACAAGCAGTTCAGAGGAGGCATGGTGTATAGTTGGACTTGCCTTTTGCATAATATAGGGTAGGAGTTATAAATCCAGTCAATTTTTTTTGGAAATAGTTCTCCATATGTTTTTAATGCCTATTCAGGACCTGTATTTCTATATGCACATATAGAATCCTACCTGTTACCACACGTTCATTCTTGTGTGGTGGCTGAATTGGCAGATACAAATTCTGACAAGGGATCACTCCTCCTAAACGCTGTTGGAATTGAAAATTCAACCTATGTGTGAGCTTCCTAGTTGAACAACATTATACATAAATCCATGTTCAGTAAAATGAATTTATTTGAATCTGTGCATGATATATATTTCTTGGTGATTTTCAATTGACATATAGTGCTACTTTTTAATGTCTGTGTATATGTGTGTGTGCGTGTGTGTGTGTGTGTGTGTGTGCATGAGTGTGTATATATATATATACACACACACACACACGCACACACACACTCTCCAGATTATTCAAAATATGAAATATATGTGTCTTATTTTACACTTCCTAAATTTTTCATATTCATGAATGTGGATTTATAATAATCTTTTCACAAGATTATTCTGAGAAATATTCACATACCTTACTAGAGTCTGACAACTAATCCTAAGATGATGGAGAAAAATAATGCAAACAGAATAGAAATACAAGAAGTTCAGTGGAGGCATGGTGTATAGTTGGTCTTGCCTTTTGCATGATAAACTCTAGGTGTTATAAATCTAGTAAATTTTCAATTGAAATAATTCTTCATGTGTTTTTAAAATTAACAAATATGTGAATTCCTGTATCCCTTTCTCTGTGTCCTATTCATCACATGTATTTTTACATGCACTTATAGAATCCTACCTGGTATCACAGGTACATTTTTGTGAGGTGGCTGACTTGGCCGATACAAATTCTGAAAAAAGATCACTCCTCTTAAACGCTGTTGGAAACGAAAATTCAACCTATGGTTGAGTCCCCTGGTAGAACAACAATATACATAAATCCATGTTCAGTAAAATATATGTTTTGTCATCTGTGGATAATATATATTTATTGATGAATTTTGATTGGCATATATATTACTACTTTTTAATGTCTCTGTGTGTGTTTTGTGTATATATAAATATGTGTATATATATACAAATACACACTCTCCAGATTTTTCAAACTATGAAATATATGTGTCTTATTTAAATTCCCTAAATTCATTCATGTTCATGGACTTGGATTCATAATCAACTTTTCACAAGATTATTCTCAGAAATATTCATCCACCTGAAAAACATATTTGTATCCTAGTACTGAACACTAAGTTGAATGAATGGTGCATACAAAAACTAATATTTCTACAGTAACTGACCCAGTTTAACATCAATGCAAGTAGATTCCGATGGGACAAGGTGTGTATTTTGACGTTCAATTTTATTCAACACTGGTACTTAATATTTCTTCATATAATGGACATCATAGGATATATATTTCATCCACAAATTCACAAATTTATGGGCATTTGTTTCACTTACAATCAATTCCTGCTTTTGAACACATGTATTTCTCCAGGTGTCTTGATTGGTCTTTTCATTAGACTTCTTTCCAAACACATTATTTTCGATTTCCATAATCAATTTTGAAGCAAAACTCACACACACTTCATGATAAACTATAACCCTAATATTACCAATAGATATATAACTGGTTTGAATGAATGTATGTACATAAATATAAAATTTCCTGTATATTTTCAGATATCAATTCAATCCATTATTTAAAGTTGAAAACAGTGATACTATTTATTCACAGTATGGTTTAGTCATGCATTATCTCTATATTCATAGAAAAAGGGTGCACCTATTTGTACCCCCAATACTAATTTATATGTCTTCAATATATTGCTCCTAGAAATGGTGGAAGAAATACTCATGTCATCTGATCTACATATATATTTTATCAGTGTAATATTCTGGACACAAAAAAAGCAAATGTCACACTTATGTTTGTACCAAATCCTAAATAGAAAGTGTGCATGGATTACTAAAAACACCCATGTCCAGGTTGCCTAATGCTCTCAAATGTCTATCCTATTGGTGACTACATATTTGTTTCTTCCTAAGATTATATATTCAATCTCAAGCCTGTTGAATATGTCTAATTCTATCACTCACTATATACTTTGCCTGATTTCCTAATGTCTCTATTGATATCTGCTTTCCTACATATTTTTTCCAGTTCATCACTGTGACCGACTCTTAACATGTGCTGACATTTACATTCACTCTCTAACCAAAACTCTATTGCTAAAGAACTTTTGGTCCAAATCCTATACTCACTTTTCTATCTAAACCAACACTATCTTCCTAATCCTAACGACTATGCCTTTTTGACTGGATGATCTCTTAGAAATTCAATCAACCAAGGTACATGGTCCTTTGCCATTGTTTATCTATTTATTTGAGACATCTGTGCAGAACATAGTTCAAAGGTAAGTATCCCACTAAAGTGACCAATGCCCTTCTGGGCTTCAAATCTTACCTAGAATTCTGTTTTCATACTTATATTTCACCTCTATATTATTAAATATCACAGAATACCAATACCATTATTCATCCAGCAGAATGATTCCTAACCCTAATCAAACTTGTTATTAACCCTAATCATACACTGTTTCCTAATCTAACTTTACAAAAGAGCAGGCACAGAGTTGGTCTTACAATACAGGAATATAGGGAATCTTTCACCTGCTGAGAAGCTCAAAGGTCCATGTAGATATGATCCCTGGAGAAGATGTAGGGAACTATGAAGGACCTGAGAAAGCGAAAGTCCTATTACATGGCAAAAAAAACCTGGTCAGGATGAAGGGATGTGTCTGAATCAGCCTCTATCTTTTTAATGTAGAGAAGATAAACCAAACCAGGCCTGTGTGGAGAGCTGTTCCAAGTGCCTATGGTTAATATAACATTCTAACTTGTGAAATTGTCACAGGAAATAGGGGCAGCCTCCATCTCAAAGGACCGTTTGAAGAAACTGTTAGGACAAAGTGGTTGCCAAGGCAGTGACCTCATTCAGTTTCTGAAGGAAGTGACCTTACCTAATTTCCTTGGTGATGGAACTCTCTGAACTTGGAATCCAGGAAGACAAGCACCCAGAGGCAGGCCCAGTCTCAGTCCCAGTGGTCTCACTTGTTTAGACTTACCAAGGACAGAGTCCGTCTTTCTTGGTAAATACTGATGTGAGTATGGCCAAATGCCAGGAGAGCTCTGAAGAGCGGCCTTTCCTAAGAACGCAGGTAGTGGCTCACTGCTGGGCCCTACAACTTCACAGAGTTGGCCAAGTAGACCAGATCTTAGACAGGACAGGCCATTTCGGGGGAACAAAAAATGGCCCACCAGTCAGAGGACTCTCTGGATAGTCACATACCTACTTGGGGGAAAGAGGTATCTTTGTGGGTATGGGTGTGAGTTTGTGGTTTTGTCTCATGTTCTAAGAATACGTAGGAAAGGCAGTTTGTTTGGTTTGGAATGGACTGTGTCTAGTAAGTCCTTTGACAAGGCGAGTGTTTCTATGTCTGTGTATCCCACTGTGTCTGTGGTTGTAGATATTAGAAAAGAGAATGCATCAATGGATGTGTTATGTCTAGTAGAAAGCTTCTCAGCATTCATCCTCCCTAATTTATGAATGGACTGTGGCTTGCCTTATAGATGTACAACACCTACAATCTTCCTAAGTTCCTGTATTCTTCCTGATTTTGGTCTCTCTCTAGAATAGGCTCATGATTTTGTTTCCAAGTTATGTACCACCTCCAAGCTCTGTGACATGGCTATGTACTGGATAGCTGAAGGGAATGGGAGCATATCAGAAAACTCAGATATCAGTGTGACTAGGAGAGTCTCAGTGGAGAAACCCTGCTTTGGGTCTTTTGCTTACCTATTTGTCCGTTGCCCTGAATGTCAGGAAGGTCTTTGCCTCAGGTCGCCCCTTTGTGAACCCTGAAGAAAACAGTTTTCAGATGGAAATGAATGGGCATCACCTTGGGCTCTTTGCTTAATTGCTTTGGAATGGGATGAGTCTGAATCAGCCTCTTGGTTCTGTGTGAGGCTGTGGCTTAGATTCTCAGCACCTGTTGGGTCTAAAGAAAGATCCCATGTGTGCATCCAAAACGAAAATGGCCAAAAGAGCAGTCATTGTGCATGAAGTCTCTCACCTTCCTCTGTAATGTTCCTTCCTCCGTCAAGTGAGAATAGGGATTCCTTGGGTCTAATGAGTTCTTCAAAGCTCTGTAGAGTCTAGCCCATTGGTGCTTGGGTTTTCTCATAACTCCAATTCACATAAAGAATCTAAACTCCACAGTCAGTAGGCCACAAATTGGAGAAGCGAAGCAGTATTAACAGCAGGCATATTTAATCACTCCTGGTTCACAGGAAGGGAGTCCGGGCCTTTAGGCAAATGAGGGGTAAGGGAGCTTTTTTTGGACACTGTCTTGGGCTGTGCCTCTCAAGTAAACCTCCAGCCAGAGGTTATTATGAGTGTCTATATGGAAGAAGATGAGGGCTAGGTGGGAGTGTTTTGGTTTTAAATGTGATCACTTGTGTGGCGGTTGGAAGAGATGATTGGTTACACCTGGGCTTCAACTCTGGTGTGATTCCACTTAGAGACTGATTTCTGGAACTGACCTCAGAGAAGTATTGCAATGAATTGTATTGGGATTTTAGGAGGCCTCGCATGAGAGTCGCCCATGGAAAATGAGTCTTGGCCCAGGGTTGCTTTCCACAGAGCACTGGAAATCTCAGCCAGGATATCACATTATTTTATTCTGAAAGACTTGGCAAACATAGTTGAGAGTCAAAACAAACAAGGACCTCACATTGTAGACCTCAATGGGCCTGGCTTCATGTGAACTTTTGGCCACTCTTTGGGAAGCCTTGCCTGTGAGAGTTCTCCAGATCTTTCATTGAAATGAGCTTTCTCACCATTTAATGGTTCCTAAATGAATTGAAACCCACAGTGCCTCCAACTTCATCCTTGAAAAATGGTTAGATAAATACCATGAAATGCTTAAAATTCCCATGAGCAGGTGGCACTGGAGAACCTTTGGATGTCCTGTTTCTGATCATAATTATACCTGAAGGTGCCTTGATTGACTGGGTTTCATGAAAATAATATAGAAAAGACATGCTAGTAAGTTGGAGGCTGCTGAGTAGTGGGCCTAGAGAAATTGTGGGCAGGTGTGTGATAAAAAATCTGTGGTGTGGCCATGTGGATATGCCATTGGCTTCCAAATGGATTAAGACTGATATGGTGCAGCCAGCAGACCCTTCTATGTAAAGGCATCTTGTGATATTGAGGAGTTTCAGGGCAATGTTCAGAATCAGGTTACTATGCTCAAAGATCAAGCTTGTGGGATAGAACCCTGGTTGGTGCATTTTCCTGCAGATCCTGACCCACCAAACGTGACAGAACTCCCTCCAGCACTGTGTCCCAGTTGAACTCCTTGATTCGTGAAGCAAATACCAAACTCCCAGTGCAGCAGCAAGAAACACCACGAAAGATGGAGTATGAACAAATGGGTTCACAGTGAACATGGGGAGACACTTAGCCCCCAGTGGCCACAGTTTACCTACAAAGAGAGGATTTAGCAATGCTTCCTCATGTTCATTTTAAAATAAGTAACCATGTCCTCCAGGTCCCATAGATGCAGACCCAGCTTTGATGGTCTCACTACAATGGAAGCTAAAGCTCCTGAGAACAACATATATTACATGTGCCCAACCTCAGAGGGAGTTTCTTAAGAAGACTTTAGGCCAGCAGAGTTCCATGTTTGTGTGTGGTGAGCCGCTTCTGCAGATTATGGTCGCCATTGCAGGATGGTGCTGGCTCCACTGTGGTCTGTAACAAACAACTCCTTGTTTGGGAGAGTTGGTGCATGGTTTTTCAGCACCCTGTGAGAAAGTTCCACGTGGAAGCTTTGCATTGGGGCTTGGGATGCTTTATTAAGGCTGGAAGGGGCATCCAACAAGGAAGAAGAAGAAATATCAAGGGCCTGAATAAACTGCTGAAAGAAGATTCCTGAGTTGCATCTTCCTTGCGGGCAAGGGGTCGCGACAAGTGGTGCTGAAAACCCGGGAACCAGAACTTTCAGCAGTCAGGGGTGGTGCACCGGTTAGTCCCAGGTAAGTGGGACCCGCGGTCAAAGGGAAGGTTAGTCCCAGGTAAGTGGGACCCGCGGTCAAAGCGGGGATTAGTCCCAGGTAAGTGGGACCCGCTATCAAAGCGGCAGCTCCTCTGTAAAGCCAGAGAGAGCATTACATCTTATTGCAGCTGCACTGTGTACTTTCGCTCTTACTTTCACTTTTGTTTTTTGTGTGTCTTTTGTTGTGTCATGAGTGCCGTATCTTCAAGTCCGCTTCTCCTGGCCCTAGATAACCTGTTACATTGCAAGGGCCTAGAAGTGAAACGTAGTACTTTACAGAGATTTTTACGGAAGACAGATATTGCTGCACCGTGGTTTGCGTTCTAGGGCAGCCTTACTATACCTAGCTGGGATAAGTTAGGCACAGATCTTGACTTTGCTTCTGAGCAGGCCATATTAGAGGGTGGGGTGATACACCTTTGGAAGATGATCCGTAGTTGCCTCCCAGATGGCAGATGTCAGGAAGCACTTACTAAAGGACAAGAAGTTTTTGAGCAACTACATGAGGAAAAGTCTGAAGGATCACATAGTGATGTGGCAGAGAACATTGGGAGTAAGAGCAGTGAGAAGGCAAAAGAGCCTGAAACTAAAAATAGGAGAAGGCTCTACCCAGACTTGGCTGAATTAAAAACGCCTGAGAACACAAGCGGCTCAGAGAGTTCTGAGGACCTTGATATATTGTTACAACAACTACGAAAGATAAAAGTGAAGAAAAAGAAAAAAGGGATACAGGCACGCAGGCCTACTGTAAAAAGGGGACGGGATCCAATATCGGTCAACAACACTCTGAGGAGGAGGAGGTAGAATATCTCAAAGAAGATATGGTGCCGGTTGCCCCACCCCCATGTGTGGGGGGGAGCCAAAATTCCGGGAGATATTTTCATGCGCAAGTTTGGAGGACAGTTAATACAGATATGGGACTTGCATACCCTGTATTTCAGGACAATAACAGGGGAAGATATCATGAGCCTTTAGACTTTAAGAAAATTAAAACCTTGGCGGAATCTTTCCGCACTTATGGCGTGGATGCCGCTTTCACCCTTACTCAGGTGGAGGGACTTGCTAGATTTTGTATGACTCCTTCAGATTGGGCTAGCCTTGTTCGGGCTTGTGTTTCTCCAGGTAAATATTTGGACTGGAGAGCCTTTCTGCTAGAGGGCGCTGTTGAGCAGGCCGCCCAAAACTATGCGGCGGGACACCCCCATTGGGACAAGGATATGCTTTTAGGACCAGGCAGATTTGCTAATCAAGAGACAGGATTCCCTCCTGAGGCATATGATCAAATTAACAACATTTGCATTCGGGCATGGAAGTCACTTCCAAATAGAGGAGAGGTGTCTGGTTACTTGACTAAGATTCTGCAGGGCTCTACAGAACCCTTTTCAGATTTTGTAGCAAGGATGGTGGATGCCGCTGGAAAGATTTTTGGGGACCCTAATAGGCACCTACAGGGGCGTAAGCATCCTGTGCTAGCTCATCAAAAGCTTAACAGGTTTGGTCTGGGTTTTTCCTAGGGGCCACTGGGGCTCAAATACCCATAACATGGCTCACCGAGGAGCCTGTTTGGGTGCCTCAGTGGCCTCTTCCCTCGGCTAAACTGGCAGCAGCCCATGATCTAGTCAAAGAACAACTTGATTTGGGTCACATCCAACCTTCTACTTCTCCATGGAATACTCCCATATTTGTCATTAAGAAAAAATCAGGGAAGTGGCGCCTACTGCATGATCTACAAGCAGTTAATGCTCAGATGCAACTTATGGGACCCATTCAAAGAGGGCTGCCTCTGCTCTCCTCTGTTCCTCAAGGCTGGCATATAATTGTTATTGACATTGAAGACTGTTTCTTTTCCATTCCTTTGCATCCTAAAGATTCACAACGTTTTGCTTTCACCCTTCCCTCGTGTAATCACGAGGAACCAGATCAAAGGTTTGAGTGGGTGGTTTTGGCACAGGGGATGGCTAACAGTCCCACGATGTGCCAAATGTATGTGGGGAAGGCGCTCGCACCTCTCAGACATAAGTATTCCTCCACCAAGATCATTCATTATATGGATGATGTGTTATTGGCCGCAAAATTAGAACAGACAGTTAATGAGGCTTATAAAGAACTCGTGATGCTGTTGGCTCAACATGGACTGCACATCGCACCTGAAAAGGTTCAAACAGGGGATTCTATCAGGTATTTGGGAGTGACAATTGGGTATGACAAATTAAAACCACAAAAAATTACCATCAGGACTCAAGATTTCCAAACTCTAATTGATTTTCAAATATTGCTGGGAGACATTAATTGGATAAGAGGATATTTACATATTCCTAATATTGTGCTCCAGCCTTTGTATGCTACTCTTAACGGTGATCCAGATCTTGCTTCCCCTCGTAGCCTCACTACTGAGGCTAGAGCGGCCCTTATAAAAGTAGAACAAGCTATACAGCATGCCACTCTGTGCAGGCTCCAGAGTGATAAACCTTTCCAGTTATGTGTGCTTGCCACTATGCGGCAGCCTACTGGAGTACTGTGGTAAGATGGGCCTTTACTATGGATCCACCCACATGTATCCCCAGGAAAATCCTTAGAATATTATGCTGATGCTGTTGCAGCGTTGGCACTTAAAGGGATTCAACAAAGCATTCAATTTTTCGGCCAATCACCTTCTTCTCTTATCATACCCTACACTAAAGCTCAACTTAATGTTTTATGTGCTACTCTAGACAACTGGGCTATTCTGTGTTGCTCGTTTCAAGGGGGTATTGATAATCACTACCCTTCTCATCCATTACTCCATTTTGTTAAAGAACATCCCATCATTTTCCCTAAGGTAACTTCATCCAGTCCAATTCCGGGGGCTGTTAACATTTTTACTGATGGTTCCAAGTCTGGAATGGGAGCCTATGTAATTAATGACTCTCCCCCTATCCAGCATCAATTTGCTCCTGGAAATCCACAATGGGTAGAACTACAAATTGTTATTGAAGTTTTTAAACAGTGTTCTTTTCCTTTTAATCTTATTTCGGACTCCAGCTATGTGGTACAAGCACTAAAAGTCCTGGAGACCGTGGGAACTATTAGTGATGCCCACAATGTGTCTGCTTACTTTATTCAGCTTCAAGAGCTTATCTCTAACCGCACTGCTTCTTTTTATCCAATGCACATCAGGGCTCACACCTCTCTTCCTGGTCCGTTATCCCAGGGTAATGCCTGTGCGTGCGGACTTAGCCACTAGAGGTCAATTGATATGCTTGGCTTCCTCCTTAGAGGGGGCTAAGTTGTTTCACCAAATCTTCCATGTTAATGCATTAACGCTGCACAGGCATTTTTCCATTTCAAGAGCGGATGCTCGGCAGATAGTATTGCAATGTCCCCACTGTGTCACATTTCTTCATCCCCCTAATAATAGAGTAAACCCACGGGGATTAAAGCCATTGGTTGTTTGGCAAATGGATGTGACACATATACCTGACTTTGGTAACCTCAAGTATGTGCATGTTTCCGTTGATACGTGCTCTGGAATTATCCATGCTTCTGCTTTATCAGGAGAAAAGGCACGTAATGTCATTACTCACTGTTTAGAGGCATGGGCAGCATGGGGAGCACCTGCATCCCTTAAGACTGATAATGGACCTGCTTATACTGGCAGACAATTTAAAGCTTTTTGTTCTACTATGGGAGTGCAACTTACTCATGGTTTGCCTTACAATCCTCAAGGACAAGGCATTGTTGAGTGTGCTCATCGCACCTTAATGGAAACTTTACAAAATCAAAAAGGGGGAATAGGAGCTGAACACACTCCTAAAGAACGCCTGTCCTTAGCTCTCTTTACCATTAATTTTTCGAATTTGGATATTCATGGTGGCTTTGCGTCCGATAGACATGTGTCCCCTCAGCCCTCTGTGATTGGCTATGTTAAGTGGAAGGATGTTCTTACGGGCCAATGGAACGGCCCTGAACCCATGCTGACATGGGCACGAGGATCTGTATGTGTTTTTCCCCAGGATCGTACGGAACCGTTGTGGGTCCCTGAACGCTTGACAAGAAGAGTCTCGACATCAACTGACCAGCAACAAGAGATACCACAACAATTCTGTGATGAGGATCTTCATTCTGCTAAGTGCTCTGGCTCTGGTGCTGGTGCCGTTGGCACAGGCGACACCAATGCGGTGGTGGGCAGTGGCACGGGCATGGCCAATGCCGATGCCGGTTCATGGTAATTCTAGTGTCCTCCCCACTCTTTTTTCTACCTCATGTGAGATGTCTGCTCCCTGTGCCTCTCCTAGAGGGGACATGGAGAGAATTTTTAATCAATCTCAAGTTAATCTAACAGGAGTTTTTTTTTTTCAGACTTAAAAACGCTAATTGCATTAGCCTTAAGACCAAAAATTTGACTAACTGGGAGGACCCATTGTGGTCCAATCAGGTCTCAGGGAGCATTATCAGTGCTGTATTGAGCAAGGTAGCTTCGGGGAAGCAATCAGGCTCAGGAACCCCCGCAAACAGTAGCTCTGCTCTTAACATAACTACCTTGGCTATTATCTCCGAGATACTAATCCCAGTGCCTCCTTCTTCTAGTAGTATTCATGATGCCACTCATTTCAAGGCCTCTCCTTACTGTTCCCCTAATCTTGGTTTCCCCCCAACATTTACGCCTTGTCAGGATCATTCTTGGGAGAAACATCAAGTTGCTAAAGGTTTCTCCCTTTCCCCCTCTCTTAAGAGGTATGTTTATAACTTTAACAATAGTGCCAGCTCCTCTACAGGAGTAGGTTGGTCCTGGTTTCAATGGCTGATTTCCAATGAAAAGGGGGCTTCAGCCAATATTTCTGCATTGGCTCAGTTGGTAGGAGCCAAAAGTTGGCTGACTAATGTTTCTGGTACTGTTAGGGAAAGTGAACGAGGTAATAGACTTACATCTGTTTCATTCAACTCTCTGTTGTATAATGCCACAATGCCTCCTGCAATGGTCTGTGTCCAATCCCCCTTCTTATTCCTTTTGGCTAAAGCCACCTTGTCGGGGATGCTGGATTGTTCTCATACTACCAGTCTCTTATCTGAGTGTTGGAATGGTTCCTGGACTGTAGCAGTGGTTATGAAAATTCCAACTTTTGTCCCAATCCCGGTCACTGCGGATCCTGATAAATTCCCTATTGTTGAGCTACTTAGAGTCCACAGAGATTTTGGAATCACAGCGGCTATAGTGACAGCCGTGGCGGTATCTGCTGCTGCAGCGGTTACGGCCGGAGTGGCTATGGCCAACCAAGTACAAACTGCTGCCACCATTAATCAAGTTGTCCAACAAACTTCCACCATACTTGAATCCCAAAATACAATTAATCAACATATTTTGTCAGGGATTTTAGCTGCCAACCAAAGAATAGATTTACTCCAAGCTCAGGTAGAAGAATTGGCTGACTTAGTGCTTTTAGGTTGTGTTGACCAACGTGCACATTTATGCATAACCTCTGTCAGATTTAATGATTCCAGGAATATTTCCCGCATCATTGGCGAATATTTGGCTGGAAATTGGTCCATGGAAGCGGAAGAGATGATCCAGTCTCAACTAACCCAGATAGGTGTCTTGAATAACACCCGTGTTGATCCCGTGACTTTGGGTCAATTCACCGATTGGATATCTTCTGCTTTTTCCTTTTTTAAAGAGTGGGTGGGGGTAGGCATTTTTGGTGCAATGTGTTGCTTCGGTATGTTTCTCTGTTTGTGGTTTCTCTGTTGCCTCAAGGCCCGCAATGCTCATGATAAGGCTATGATCATCCAAGCTCTTGCAGCTTTAGAAAATGGCAATTCACCTCAAGTCTGGCTTGCGCATCTTAAACAGTAAATCTTTGACATGGTCGTTGCACCCCAAGTTATTATAACATTGCACTGGGATCGGCATGTCTTTCCTCATTATTCTCTTAGTGTTGGAAAGCCCTTGCACTCTGCCGGTCTTGCTGCCATTGCACGCAGGTGGGTTTCCACACTAATGCTTCTCTATCGCCTTAAAGTCCGTGCCTTTCTTTCAGGGTGCTGTCAACTCGTTTGTCGTTGTGTACAGCCACAGTTCAGCCTCAGCTGTCCCCCTTCGTCCACCTTCGTCATGATACAGGATGCGAGGCAAGGCACTGCACTTGAGTGATCCTTGAAGTGGACCTCAAGGAGAGCATGTCCTATTGCATGCGGGTTTGATGTCCATGCCCCGCCCCACGAAAAAGGCGTCGGCTGATATGGCTTCAGATCTGGGGAAGGGCCCTCCTTAGGACTGAGTCATACTATGCAGCCACTTCTGCACAGTGGGATAGGACCTGTACTCTCCCCTGGATTGTTTTCAGAAAACAGAAAGGGGGAACTGTGGTGAGCCGCTTCTGCAGATTATGGTCGCCATTGCAGGATGGCGCTGGCTCCACTGTGGTCTGTAACAAACAACTCCTTGTTTGGGAGAGTTGGTGCATGGTTTTTCAGCACCCTGTGAGAAAGTTCCACGTGGCAGCTTTGCATTGGGGCTTGGGATGCTTTATTAAGGCTGGGAGGGGCATCCAACAAGGAAGAAGAAGAAATATCAAGGGCCTGAATAAACTGCTGAAAGAAGATTCCTGAGTTGCGTCTTCCTTGTGGGCAAGGGGTCTCGACATTTGTGGAGTGTTTACATTGTCCCTTACTTTTGGAAACTCCTCTACCACCCCCAAAGTTGTGAAAATTGAGCAGTTTTCATTGCAGATATATATTCACAGATTTTTCTAACTCTTCTCCTCTAACTGTGTCATACTTGGGGCGAAGGTAATGTCACAGCATTGTTCTGGATGAGATTGAAAAGATTTTTGTGTAGCAAATATTTGCATACACATTGGATCCATTTTTCAATTTTCCATTTGAAATACTGAATACATGACACTATCCCATACCCTACTAGCCTTTGACTATTCATCCTAATATGATGGAGAAAAATAACCTAAACAGAATACAAATACAAGCAGTTTAGAGGAGGCATGGTATATAGTTGAACTTTCCTTTTGCATGATAAACGGTAGGTGTTATAAATCTAGTCAATTTTTAATTAAAATAGTTCTCTATGTGTTTTTAAAATTAACTACTATGTGAATTCCTGTCTCCCTTTCTCTGTAGCCTATTCATCATCACATGTATTTTTATATGCACTTATAGCACTGGTATTATAGGTACATTTTTGTGAGGTTGCTGACTTGGCAGGTACAAATTGTGAGAAGAGATCACTCCTCCTAAACGCTGTTGGAACTGAAAATTCCACGTATAGGGGAGCTTCCTAGTAGAACAACATTATTCGTAAACTCATGTTCAGTAAAATAAATATTTTTACATATGTGGATGATATATATTTAAAGATGAATTTCGATTGGCATATATATTAGTACTTTTTAATGTCTGTGTGTGTGTTTTGTGTATATATGTATATGTATATATATATATATATATATATATATATATGTATATATGTATATATATATATATATATATATATATATATATATACACTCTCCAGATTTTTCAAACTATGAAATATATGTGTCTTATTTAAATTCCCTAAATTCATTCATGTTCATGGACTTAGATTCATAATCAACTTTTCACAATATTATTCTTAGAAATATTCATCCACCTTAAATACATATTTTTTTACTAGTAGTGAAAACTAACTTCAGTGAATGGTGTATACAAATCCTAATAATTCTACAGTAATTGACCCAGTCAAACATCAATGCAAGTATATTCCTATGGGACATGATATGTAATTTGATGTTTATTTTTATTCAACATTGGTACATTATTATTTCTTCAGTTTTTGCACATCATAGGATATATATTTCATCCACAAGTGAGCAAATTTATAGGCATTTGTTTCAACTTTAATCACTTCCTGCTTCAGAACACATGTATTGTCAGGGTTTCTTGACTGGATTTTTCATGAGACTTCTTTCCAAACACATTATTTTCGATTTCCATAATCACTTTAGAAGCAAAACTCACACATTCTTCATGATAAACCAAAACACTAATATTACCATTAGATGAATAACTGGTTGGAATGAATGATTGAATATCCATATAAGATTTCCTGTAATTTTTCAGATATCAATTCAAACCATTATTTAAAGTTGGAACAAGTTATATTATTTATTCACAGTATGGTCTATTCATGCTTTATCTCTATATTCATAAACACAGGGTACACCTATTTTTACCCCCAATACTAATTTATACGTCTTCAATATATTGCTCCCAGAAATGGTGGAAGAAATACTTATGTCACCTGATTTATGTATACATTTTATCACAGTAATATTCTGGACAAAAATTGTAAAGGTCACACTTATGATTCTACCAAAGCCTAAATGGAAAGTGAACATAGATTACTAAAAACATCTATTTCAAGGTTGCCTAATGCTCTCAAATGTCAATCCTATTGGTAACTACGTATTTCTTTCTTTCTAAGATTATATATTCAAACTCAACCCTGTTGAAAATGTCTAATCCTCTCACTCACTTTATACATTGCCTGATTTAGTAATGCCTCTATTGATATCTGCTTTTCTAAATATTTTCCCCAGTTCATGATAGTGACTGACTCTTCATATGTGCTGACATATACATTCGCTCTCTAACTGAATCCCTATTGCTAAAGAACTTTTGGTCCAAATCATATACTCACTCTTCTTCCTAAACCTACCGACTATCTTTCAAATCCTAATGACTATCCTTTTTTGAGTGGATGTTCTCTTCTACATTCAATCTTCCAAGGTACAAGGTCCTGTGCCATTGTATATCAAATTTTCTGAGACATCTGTGCAGAACATAATTCAAAGCTAAGTATCCCAATCAAGGGCCCAATGCCCTTGTGGGTTTTAAATCATACCTAGATTTCTGTTTTCATAATTATATTTCACCTCTACATTCTTGTAAATATCGCAGGTTCCCAATACAATTATTCATGGAGCAGAATGATTTCTAACCCAAATCAAACCTGTTATTAACCCTAAACATACACTGTTCCCTCAATCTCATTTTACAGAAGAGCAGGGACAGAGTTGTTCTTACAATACAGGAAAGTAGGGGACATTCAACCTGCTGAGAACCTCAAAGGTCCATGCAGAAATGATACCTGGAGAAGTTGTAGGCAGGTATGAAGGACCTAAGAGAGCAAAGGCCAATTTGCATGGCAAACAACCTGGTCAGGATGAAAGGATGTTTCTGAATCAGGCTCTCTCTTCTTATTGTGGAGAAGATGGACCAAACCAGGCCTGTGTGGAGAGCTGTTCCCGGGTGCCTATGATTGATATACCATTCTAACTTGTGAAAGTGTCAGAGAAAGTAGGGACAGCCACCATCTCACTGGACCTTTGGAAGCAATTGTTAGGACAAAGGGGTTGCCAAGGCAGTGACCTCATTCAGTTCCAAAGAAAGTGATGTACCTCATTTCCTTGGTGATGGAACTCTCTGAACTTGGTACCCAAGAAGCCAGGCACCCAGGTGCATTCCCAGTCCCAGTCCCAGTGGGCTCACTTGTGTGGATTTACCAAGGACAGTTAGTCTTTCTTGGTACCTACTGATGTGAGGATGGCAAAATGCCAGGAGAGCTCTTAAGAGGGACCTTTCCTGATAAAGCAGGTAGTGGCTCACCACTTTTTCCTGAAAACTTCACAGTGTTGGCCAAGGAAACAAGAGAGGGTACAGGCCATTTCGGGGGAACATAGTATGGCCCACCAGTCAGAGGACACACCAGATAGTCAAAGACTTACTTGGGGGAAGGAGGTGCCTTTGTGAGTGTGGGTTTGTTGTTTTCTCTCATGTTCTGAGAATAGGTAGGAAAGGCTTTTTGTTTGTTTGTTTGTTTGTTTGTTTGTTTGTTTGTTTGGAGTGAACTGTTTCTAGTAAGTCGTTTGACAAGGTGAGTGTTTCTATGTCTGTGTATCCCACTGTGTCCGTGGTTGTAGACACGAGAAAAGACAATGCAACAATGGATGTGTCCTGTCTACTAGAAAACTTCCCAGAATTCATCCTGTCTAACTTATGAATGGAATGTGGCTTTCCTTATGGATGGGCAAAACCTACTACCTTCCTAAGTCCCATTTTTTCTTCCTGAATTCTGGCCATCTCCAGAATAGGATCATGGATTTGTGTCCAAGATAGGTGCCAACTCCAACGTCTGTGACATGGCCTTGTACTGGATAGCTGAATGGAATGGCCAGTATCTCAGAAAACTCAGATATCAGTGTGACCAGGAAACTCTCAGTGGAGAAACCCTGCTTTGGGTCATTTGCTAACCTATTGTTCTGTTGCCCTGAATTTCAGGAACGTCTTTGCCTCAGGCCACCCCTTTATGAACCCTGAAGAAAACAGTTTTCAAATGTAAATGAATGGGCATCACCTTGGATTCTTCGCTTAATTTCTTTGGAATAGGATGTGTCTGAATCAGCCTCTTGGCCCTGTGTGAGGCTGTGGCTTATATTCTCAGCACCTGATGGATCTAAAGAAAGATTCCATGTGTGCATCCAAAACCAAAATGGCAAAATGTTCAGTCATTGTGAATGAATTCTATTGCCTTCCTCTGTTAGGTTCCTGAAATCCATCAAGTGAGAATAGGGATCCTTTGGGTCAAATGAGTTCCTCAAATCTCTGCAGAAGGGCTTGTCTTTTCTCCTCATTCCAATTCACATAAAGAATCTAAACCCCACAGTCAGAAGGCCTCAAATTGGAGAAGCGGAGCAGTATCAAGGGCAGGAATATTTGATCACTCCGGTTTCACAGGAAGGGTTTCCAGCCCACCCTGACTTTAGCCAAATGAGGGACATGGAGCTTATTTTGGACACTCTTTGGAATGTGCCCCTCATGGAAAGCTCCAACCAGAGGTTATGATGAGTGTCTACATGGAAGAAGATGGAAGCCATGTGGGAGTGTTTTGGTTTTAATTGTGGTCATTTGTTTGGCGCTGTGGAGAGATGACTGGGTCAACCTGGGCTTGAACTCTGGTGTGATTCCCCTTAGAGACTGCGTTCTGGAACTGACTCAGAGAAGTATTGTCATAAATTGTGTTGGGATTTTATGAGGCCACGCATGAGAGTCGCCCTTGGAAACAGAGAGCTTGGCCCAGGGTGGCTTTCCTCAGAGTACTGGGAATCTCAGCCAGGATATCACAGGATTTTATTCTTTAATACTTGGCAGCAATAGTTGAGAGTCAAAACACACATGGAACTCATATTGGAGAACTCAATGGGCCTGGCTTCATGTGACCTTTTGTCCACTCTTTTGGAAGCCTTGCCTGTGAGAGTTCTCCAGAGCTTTCTTTGAAATGAACTTCCTCAACTTTTAATTGTTCCTGAATGAATTGAAACCTACAGTGCCTCCAACTTCATCCTTGAAAAATGGCTACATAAATACCATGAAATTTTTGAAATTCCCATGACCTGGTTGCACTGGTGAACCTTTGGATGTTCTGTTGCTGATCATGAGTGTACCAGACCGTGCCTTGTTTGACTGGGTTTCATGAAAATGGTGTAGAACAGAGATGCCAGTATATTGAAGCCTGCAGAGTAGTGGGCCAAGAGCTGTGGTGTGCAGGTGTGTGAAAAAATATCTGTGGTTGAGACATGTGGATCTCCCATTGACTTCCAAATAGCTTGTGGTTGACATGGTGCAGCCAGCAGGCTCTTTCTTGTAAAGGCATCTTTTTATATGGAGAGCTTTCAGGGCAATCTTCAGAATAGGGTTGCTATGGTCAAGGAGAAAGCTATGTGGGATAGAAGCCTGTTTGGTGCATTCTCCTGCAGACCCTGACAAACCACATGTGACATAACTCCCTCCATCACTGTGTCCCAGATGAACTCCTTGTATTTCATGAAGCAAATACCAAACTCCCAGTGCAGGAGCAAGAAACACCATGGAAAGTGGAGGATGACCAAATGGGTTCACAGTCCACACGGGGAGACACTTACCCACAGTGGCCACAGTTTACATACAAATGGAGAATTCGGCACTGCTGTCTCATGTTCATTGGACATAGATGCAGGGTCAGCTTTGATGTTCTCACTACAAAGGAACATAGTTTCTGACAAGCTCCTGAGAACAACAAATATTTCAAGTGTCCAACCACAGAGGCAGTTTCTCAAGAAGTATTATTCCGGCAGAGCTCCATGTACGTGGAGTGTTTACCCTGTCCCTTAGTTTTGGAAATTCCTCTACCACCTCCAAGGTTGTTAACTCCTGATTATTTTCCATTGCAGATATGTATTCACATATTTTCTAACTATTTTCCTCTAATTGTGTCTTACTTGGGGTGAAGGTAATGTAAAGGCATTTTTCTGGATGAGAGTAGGAAGATTTTTGTGTAGCACATATTTGCATACACATTGGATACATTTTCCTATTTTCCATTCGACATACTGAGTCCCTGACAATAACCCATTCCCAACTAGACTCTTACTGATAATCCTAATATGATGGAGAAAAATAACCCAAACAGAATAGAAATACAAGCAGTTCAGTGGATGTATCACATATATTTGGACTTGCCTTTTGCATAACAAATTGTAGGTGTTACAAATCTTGTCAATTTTAATTGATATAGTTCTCCATGAGTTTTTAAAGTTAACAACTATGTGAATTTCTGTCTCCCTTTTTCTGTAGCCTATTCAGCACATGTATTTTTATATGCACATATAGAATCCTACCTGGTATCACAAGTACATTATTGTGAGTGCATGCATTGGCAGATACAAATTGTGAGAAGAGATGAGCCCTCCTAAACACTATTGGAATTTAAAATTCAACCTATGGGTGACCTTCCTAGTGGAATATTATACATAAATCCATTTTCATTAAAATATAAATTTTTCCATCTCTGGAGGATATATATTTCATGATGAATTTCGATTGGCATATATATTGCTACATTTTAATGTCTCTGTGTGTGTGTTTTGTATATATATATATATATATATATATATATATATATATATATATATATATATATATATACTGTCCAGATTTTTCAAAATATGAAATATATGTGTCTTATATACACTCCCTGAATTCATTCATGTTCATGTATGTGGATTTATAATCAACTTTTCACAAGATTTTTCTCAGAAATATTCATCCACGTGAAATACATGTTTGTTTCCTAGTACAACAAACTCACTACAGTGAATGGTGGTTACAGATCCTAATATTGCTACACTAACTGACTCAGTTTAACATCAATGCAAGTAGATTCCTATGGGACATGGTGTGTATTTTGAGGTTCATTTTCATTCAACACTGGTATATTACTATTTCTTAAGTTTTTGAACATCATAATATATATATTTCATCCACAAGTTCACAAATTTATAGGCATTTGTTTCAGTTTCCATCATTTCCTGCTTCAGAATACATGATTTCCTACAGGTTTCTTGACTGGCCTTTTCATGAAACTTCTTTCCAAACACATTATTTTCGATTTTCATAATCAATTTTAAAGCAAACCTCACACACTCTTCATGATAAAGCATAACCCTAAAATTACCATTAGATGTATAACTGGTTGTAATGAATGGATGTATATCAATATAAAATTTCCTGTATATTTTCAGATATCAATTCAATCCATTATTTAAAGTTGGAGCCAGTTATATTATTTATTCACAGTATGGTCTATTCATGCATTTTCTCTATATTCAGAGACACAGGGCACACCTATTTTTACTCCCAAAATTAATTTATATGTCTTCAAAAACTTGTTTGCAGAAATGGTGGAAGAAATACTCATGTTCCCTGATGTACATATACATTTTATCACAGTAATATTCTGGACACAAAATGCAAAGTCACATTTATGATTGTACCAAATCCTAAATGGAAAGTGAGCATGGATTACAAAAATCATCCATCTCCAGGTTGCCTAATGCTCTCAATTGTAAATCCTATTTGTGACTATATATTTGTTTCTTCCTAAGATTATATACTCAACCTCAAGCCTGTTGAAAATGTCTAATCCAATCACTCACTTTATTCTTTTCCTGATTTCCTAATATCTCTATTGATATCTACTTTCCTACATATTTTCCCCAGTTCATCTTTGTGACTGACTCTTCACATGTTCTGACATTTACATTCACTCTCTACTCGAAACCCTCTTGCGAAAGAACTTATGGTCCAAATCATTTACTCACTCTTCTTCCTAAACCTACGGACGATCATCCTAATCCTACTGACTATCTTTTTTTGACTGGATGTTCTCTTCTACATTCAATTATCCAAGGTACAAGGTCCTATGCCATTGTATATGGATTTATCTGAGATAACTGTGCGGAACATAATTCAAAGATAAGTATCCAACTCAAGGGCCCAATTTGCCCTTCAGGGCTTCAAATCTTACTTAGATTTCTGTTTTCATAATTATATTTCCCCTTTCTTGTAAATATCACAGGTTTCAAGTACCATTATTCATCCCACAGAATGATTCCTAACTCAAATTGAACATGCTATTAACCCTAAACATACACTGTTCCCTCAATCTAACTTTACAGAAGAGCAGGATCAGAGTTGGTCTTACAAAAGAGGAATGTAGGGGATCTTCCACCTGCTGAGAACCTCAAAGGTCCATGCAGAAATAATCCCTGGAGAAGTTGTAGGCAGCCATGAAGAACCTGAGAGAGCACAAGTCATCTTCCATGGCAAACATCCTGGTCAGGATGAAGGTTTGTGTCTGAATCAGCCTTTCTCTTCTTAATGTAGAGAAGATGGACCAAACCAGGCCTGTGTGGAGAGATGTTCCTGGGTGCCTATGGTTGATATACCATCCTAACTTGTGAAAGTGTCACAGGAAGTAGGGGTAGCCTCCATCTATTGGGACCGTTGAATGGAACTGTTAGGACAAAGTGGTCGCCAAGGTAGTGACCTCATTCTGTTCCTGAATGAAGTGACCTACCTCACTTTCTTGGTGATGGAACTATCTGAACTTGGGATCCAGGAATCCAGGCACCCAGAGCGAGTCCCAGTCCCAGTTCCAGTGGGCTCAGTTTTTTGAAATAACCAAGGACAGTGTCAGTCTTCCTTGGTACCTACTTATGTGAGGATTGCCAAATGCCAGCAGCGCTCTGAAGAGTGTACTTTTTCAGAAAGCATGTAGTTGTTCATCGCATGCTCCTCACAACTCCTCAGAGTTGGCCAAGGAGACCAGATCTGAGACAGGACAAGCCATTTCGGGAAAACATAGTAGGGCCCACGAGTCATTGGACACTCCTGATGGTCACAGACCTATTTGTGAAAACGAGGTGCCTTTGTGGGTGTGGGTGTGAGTTTGTGATTTTGTCTCATGTTCTGAGAATAGGTAGGAAAGGTGGTTTGTTTGGTTTGGAGTGAACTGTGTCTGGTAAGTCCTTTGAGGAGCCCAGTGTTTCTATGTCTGTCCATCTCTCTGTGACCTTGGTTGTAGATATTAGAAAAGAGAATGCATCAATGAATGTGTCCTGTGTAGTAGAAATCTTCCCAGAATTCATCCTACCCAATTTATGAAAGGAATTCAGCTTGCCTTATGGATGGGCAATGCTTACTATCTTCCTAAGTTTCTCTTTTCTTCCTGAATTTTGCCACTCTCCAGAATAGGATCATGGTTTTGTGTCCAAATTATTTACCACCTCCAATCTCTGTGACATAGCCATGTACTGGATAGCTGAAGGGAATTGGAGCATCTCAGAAAACCCAGATATCAATGTGACCAGGAAAGTCTCAGTGGGGAAACCCTGATTTGGGCCTATTGCTTACCTATTCTTCTGTTGCCCTTAATGTCAGGAAGGCCTTTGCCTCTGGCCACACCTTTGTGAAGCCTGAACAAAACAGTTTTCAAATGGAAATGAATGGACATCACCTGTGGCTCTTTGCTTAATTGCTTAGGAAAGGGATGTGTCTGAATCAGCCACTTGGCCCTGTGTGAGGCTTTGGCTTAGATTCTCAGCACCTGATGGATCTAAAGAAAGATCCCATGTTTGCATCCATAACCGAAATGCCAAAAAGTGCAGTAATTGTGGATGAAGTCTCTCGCCTTCCTATGTAAGGTTCCTGACCTCCATCAAGTGAGAATAGGGATCCTTTGGGTCAAATGAGCTCTTCAAATCCCTGCAGAGTCTAGCCCATAGTTGCTTGTGTTGTCTCATGACTCCAAATCACATACATAATCAATACATGACAGTGAGTAGGCCTCAAATTGGAGAAGCACAGCAGTATTTACGGCAGGCCTATTTGATCACTCCTGTTTCACAGGAAGTGTTTCCAGGCCACCCAGACTTTAGGCAAATGAGGGGCAAGGAAGTCTATTTTGGACACTGTCTTGTGCTGCACCCCTCATGGAAACATACAGCCAGAGGTTATGATGAATGTCTATATGGATAAAGATGAGGGTCATGTGGGAGTGTTTTGGTTTAAATTGTGGTCATTTGTGTGGCAGTTGGAAGAGATGACTGGGTCCACCTGCTCTTGAACTCTGGTGTGATTTCCTTAGAGACTGAGTTCTGGAACTAACCTCAGAGAAGTATTGCCATGAATTGTGTTGGCATTTAAGGAGGCCATGCATGAGAGTCACCCTTGGAACCTGAGATCTAGGCCCAGGTGGCTTTCCAGAGAGCACTGGAAATCTCAGCCGGAATATCACATGATTTTATTCTGAAAAACTTGGCAGCCATAGTTGAGAGTCAAAACACACATGGACCTCACATTGTAGACCTCAACAACGCTGGCTTCAGGTGACCTTTTGGACACTCTTTGGGAAACCTTGCCTGTTATCATTCTCCAGAGCTTTCATTGAAATGAGCTTCCTCACCATTTAATGGTTCCTGAATGAATTGAAACCCACAGTGCCTCCAACTTCATCCTTGAAAAATGGCTAGATAAATAAAAATGAAATTTTTGAAATTCCCATGACCAGGTGGCACTGGAGAACCTTTGGATGTCCTGTTGCTGATCAAGAGTGTACCAGACAGTTCCTTGATTGACTGGGTTTCATGAAAATGGTGTAGAACAGAGATGCCATTAAGTTAGAGCCTGCAGAGTAGTGGGCCTAGAAAGTGGTGTGCAGTTGTGTGATAATACATTTGTGTTTGTGGCCATGTAGATCTGCCATTGGCTTCCAAATTTCTTGTGACTGACATGGTGCAGGCAGGAGACCCGTATATGTAAAAGCATGTTTTTATATGGAGAGGTTTCAGGGCAATGTTAAGAATCAAGTTTCTATGCACAAGTTGGCAAGCTATGTGGGAAAGAAGCCTGGTTGGTGCATTCTCCTGCAGACCCTGACCCACCGCAAGTGACAGAACTCCGTCTAGCACTGTGTCCCTGTTGAACTTCTTGTATTTTGTGAAGGAAATACCAAACTCCCAGTGCAGCAGCAAAAAACACCACGAAAATTGGAGGATGACCAAATGGTTCCACAGTCCCCACGGGAGATACACTTAGACCCATGTGACCACTGTTTACCTACAAAGAGTGAATTCAGAACTGCTGCCTCAAGTTTACTGGAAAATAAGAAACCATATCCTTCAGGTCACATAGATGTAGACCCAGCTTTGATGGTCCCACTACAAAGAAAGCTAAAGCTCCTGAAAATAACATATATTTCAAGTGCCCAACCTCAGAGGAAGTTTCTCAAGATGTCTTTAGGCTAGCAGACCTCCATGTTTGAGGAGTGTTTACCATGTCCCTTACTTTTGGAAACTCCTCTACCACCTCCAAGGTTGTGAACTCCCGAGAATTTTCCATTCCAGATATGTATTCACAGATTTTCTAACACCACTGTTCTAACTGTGACTTACTTCAGACGAAGGGAATGTCAAAGCATTGTTCTGGATGAGAGTGGGATGATTTTTGTGTAGCACATATTTGCATACACATTGGATTCATTATCGTATTTCCATTTGAAATATTGAATCCCAGACAGTAACCCATTACAAAATAGACTCTGACTACTAATCCTATTATGATGCAGTAAAATAACCCAAACAGAATAGAAATGCAAGCAGTTCAGTGGAGGCATGGTGTAGAGTTGGACTTGCCTTTTGCATAAAAAAGGGTAGGTGTTATAAATATAGTCAATTTTCTGTTGAAATAGTTCTCCATGTGTTTTTAATGTTAACAAATATGTGAATTCCTGTCTCCCTCTCTCTGTAGCCTATTCAGCACATGCATTTTTATATACACATATAGAATACTACCTGGTATCACACGTAGCTTCTTCTGAGGTGGGTGACTTGGCACATACAAATTGTGAGAAGAGATCACTCCTCCTAAACGCTGTTGGAACTGAAAATTCAACCTAAGTGTGAGCTTCCAAGTTGAACAACATTATACATAAATCCATTTTTAGTAAAATGTATATTTTTGGATATGTGGAAGATATATATTTCATGATGAATTTCGATTGGCATATATACTGCTTCTTTTTAATGTGTGTGTGTGTGTGTGTTTGTGTGTGTGTATATATATATATATATATATATATATATATATATATATATATATATATATGTATATATATATATATATATACTCTCCAGATTTTTCAAAATATAAAATATATGTGTCTTATTATACACTCCCTAAAATCATTCATATTCATGTATGTGGATTTATAATCAACTTTTCACAAGATTATTCTCCGAAATATTCATACACCTGAAATTCATATTTGTTTTCTAAAACTGAAAACTGACTTCAGTAAATGGTGCATACAAATCATAATATTTCGTCATTGCAAGATGGCCACGAATAGAATGCATCACACCAAGTGTACTGCACCACTGCACAGGTGAATAACGAGTTAGAGTGACAAAAAAAACTATCTTGTTAGGAAATTACAGCAAAATGGGGGTGCACCAAAGCCTAGAAGAAGGATTTCTAGCACCATGGTCCGGTAATTGAGTCTCAAACACGAGCCAAATGTGCGACCCGAGATCCCATTTGACTGATCCGCGCGGCCCACCCAGTGGCTAAAGACGGTGCGGCACCACCGAGATGGGTCCAATAAGCAGGGAGAAACGTTGATGAGGATTCTGTGGAATCCTGCCGGTAGAGCCCCCACTGAGCCTTGAGCTGAGTTCAGGATTTCAGACAGGGAAGGAAGCGGTACAGTTCTATCTCCCACAATGGAAACTCTTCCAAGGAAACCAATGGCCATCATCTTGGAGAGCTGAAGTAACCACAGCCACTCTCCTACAGATTACAACAATAAAACAGGAGTGTGTTATTCAGCTCATCTCCCATATATCGGGGAATTCGCATTAAATCTCTCCTGGGATTTCCGGGGGAGAGATTATCAGAGCGAGCCTGGATAAAGATGGGGGAAAACAAGAGGCAACTGACCTTCAACTCCCCCTCTCATCAACTGTGAAAATAAAACCTGTCTAACCAGTGCTGGGGGAGGGGCAAGTGGAAAAAATCAAAACAATAGAGTGTCTGGCTTCCCAATAGACACCCTCCGCAACCAACAAACGGCAGGCCCAGAGTACAGTTTGAACTGCCTAGAGCCATCACTCAGGGGAAATCTGGTCTTGCAGGAAAAACCAGGACTATCAGGAGAAACCAGAGGACTAGAGGCCAGGCCCTTGTGACTGGGCAGCGGGAGACTGCAGGCCCACAAGCGACAGTCCACCTGCTGCCCGCGTGACTAGGCGGCTTGTGAACGCCCTGCCGCCGGCGACCGACCGCACCACTGGGTGGCTAGAGATCGCCCGCCCGCCAGTGACAGCCCACCTGCTGCACAAGTGACTGGGCAGCTGGAGACCACCTGCCCGCCAGTGACCCGGAGCTGAAACCAACAAGTGACAGTACAGCCCCACCTTCCTATACGGACACCTCAGCAAGGAGCCTTGGGCCTGCCAAAACAGAGAGGTGACGTCACTGGAGCTCGGCCTTCGGAATTTCTTCCAAGCGGAATCCACTTTAGCATGCATAGTCTACCAACACAAAGGAGAGACAACAGAGACATACAACACCAAAACAAATCTCTAGAATAAAGCAGAAACACAGCAATCAAATAGAGCTGGAAAGTAACGTGAACATCATGAAAAAACAATGGAATAAAAGGAGTACAAACAATGCAGGACAACTTAATTCTACAGGAGGACCTAGAAGCACCAGAAACAGGGATAGGGAAAGAAATCAAGGCATACTTAACTCAGATGGATAGAAATATTAGAGAAGACATGAGGCAGCAAGTCCAAGGAATAAAAGTATATTTTGAAAATGAATTAAACAAACAAATTCAAATGGCAAAAAATGAGCTTTACCAAAAAACAGAGATCTTAAAAAAATTCAAACAGTAATTCTAGAAATGCAGGAAACTATAAACCAAATTAAAAACTCAAACAAGAATATTACAAATAGAGTAGATCAAGTAGAAGTCAGAAAATCAGAAAATGAAGACAAAGTTTATCAACTTGAAAAGAATATAGTCAACACAGAAAAGATGCTTAAATCTATTCAAGACATAAGGGATGTCAAAAAAAAAAAAAACTTGAGAGTCATCAGGATAGAAGAAGGCATAGAGATTCAAACCAAAGGAATGGACAACATATTAAATGAAATAATTCTAGAAAACATGCCAGAGATGAAAGATGGATTGGATTGCCAAATCCTGGAAGCCTACAGGACCCCAAACATTCAAAAACATAATAGACCAAATCCAAGACATATAATTATGAAGATAGCCAACATACAGATCAAGGAGACAATATTAAACGCTTATAAGAGAAAGGAGGCAGATTACATTCAGGGGTAAACCAATTAGGTTAACGACTGATTTTTCATGACAGACTTTGAAAGAAAGAAGATAATAGAACAATGTATTTCAAATGCTGAAAAATAATGGATTCCAACCAAGAACACTGTACCCAGCAAAATTAAGCTTCAGATTTGAAAATGAAATTAAAGTCTTTCATGATAAACAAAAGCTAAAAGAATATGCAGCCAGAAAACCAGCACTGCAAAGCATTTTGAGCAAAATACTACAAGAAGAAGAATTGAAAAATAGTGCCCAAAACTAACAGCAGGAGGTATTTCAGTAAAGGGGGAGGACAATAACCAAAAAAGTAAAAACTAGCCAAACTAAAATATAATAAATAAATAAACATGACTGGAAGTACAAATCATATTTCAATTGTAACCTTAAATGTTAATGGCCAAAACTCACCAATCAAGAGACATGGGCTAGTAACGTGGAAAAAAAAATCCAACAATATGTTGTCTTCAGGAGACCCATATGATAGGAAAAGACATACACAGGCTGAAGGTAAAAGTTTGGGAAAAATCATACCACTCACATGGCCCTCGGAAGCAAGAAGGAGTGGCCATACTCATATGGAATAAAATCAACTTCAAACCTAAGTAAATCAAAGGGATAAAGAAGAAGACTATATTCTTTTAGAAGGAACCATCCACCAACAAGACTAACAATTATCAATTTGTATGCACCAAGCAATGGAATTGCAACGTTCATAAAACAAACTCCCCTCAAGTTCAAGAGTCACATAGACTACAACACAATAAGTATGGGTGAATTCAACACACCACTCTTGGCATTGGACAGATCCTCTAGAGAGAAACTGAATAAAGAAACTATAGAACTCAACAGCACAATCGATAACCTAGACTTAACAGACATATATAGATTATATCAACCATCATCAAGTGGATACACGTTCTTCTCAGTAGCAGCACATTGATCCTACTCAAAGATAGACCATATATTATGCCATAGGGCAATTCTTAGTAAATATAAAGGCATGGAAATAATACCATGCACCATATCTGATCATAATGGAATGAAACGGGAAATCAATGATAAAAGAAGGAAGGAAAAATCCTGCATCACATGGAAAATGAACAACATGCTACTGAATGATCAATGGGTAACAGAAGACATAAAGGAGGAGATAAAAAAATTCTTAGAGACAAATGACAATACAGACACAATGTACCGGAATCTATGGGACACAGTGAAAGCAGTTTTAAGAGGGAAATTCATTTATTGGAGTTCTTTCCTCAAAAAAAGAAAAACCAGCAAATAAATGAACTCATGCTACACCTCAAAAACCTAGAAAAGGAAGAGCAAAACAACAGCAAATGTAGTAGAAGACAAGAAATAATCAAATTTAGAGAAGAAATCAACAAAATTGAAACAAAGAAAAACATTGAAAAAATTGATAAAACTAAAAGTTGGTTTTTTGAAAAAATAAATAAGATCGACAGGCCCTTAGCCATACTAATGAACAGAAGAAGAGAGAGAACTCAAATTACTAAAATACGGAATGAAAAAGGCAATATCACAACAGACACTACAGAAATAAAGAAGATAGTTAGAAAGTATTGTGAAACACTATATTCCAATAAAATTGAAGATAGTGAAGGTATTGATAAATTTCTTAAGTCATACGATCTGCCCAGATTGAGTCAGGAAGACACACACAATTTAAACAGACCAATAACAAAGGAAGAAATAGAAGAACCATCAAAGGACTGCCAACCAAAAAAAACCCTGGACTCGATGGGTATACAGTGGAGTTCTACAAAACCTTCAAAGAAGAACTAATACCAATATTATTCAAGCTATTTCAAGAAAAACAAAAAGAAAGAGCCCTTCCAAATTCATTCTATGAGGCCAACATCACCCTGATCCCGAAACCAGACAAAGACACTTTAAAGAAAGAAAACTACAGAAAAATATCTCTAATGAACTTGGATGCAAAAATTCTCAATAAAATCCTGGCGAATCGAATACAGAAGCATATCAAAAAAAATTGTGCTTCATGATCAAGTAGGATTCATCCCTGCAATGAAAGGCTGGTTCAATATATGGAAATCAATAAATGTAATCCACCACATCAATAGACTTAAAGACAAGAACCATATGATCATCTCCATTGATGCAGAAAAAGCATTCGACAAACTACAGCATCCCTTTATGTTCAAAACACTATAAAAACTAGGGATAAAAGGAACTTACCTCAACATGGTAAAAGCTATATATGCTAAAAATCAGGCTAGCATCATCCTAAATAGAGAAAAGCTGAAGAAATTCCCTCTAAAATCTGGAACAAGACAGGGATGCCCTCTATCACCACTTCTATTCAATTAAGTTCTAGAAATACTAGCCAGAGCAATTAGACAGACAAAAGAAAATAAAGGCATAAAAATAGGAAAGGAAGAATTTAAATTATCGCTATTTGTAGATGACATGATAATATATTTAACAGACCCAAAAGGGTCTACAAAGAAACGGCTTGAGTAAATAAATGAATTCATCAAAGTGGCAGGATATAAAATCAACACACATAAATCAAAGGCATTTTTGTATATCAGCAACAAAACTTCTGAAATGGAAATGAGGAAAACCACTCCATTCACAATATCCTCAAATAAAATAAAATACTTGGGAATCAACCTAACAAAAGAGGTGAAAGATTTAGATAATGAAAACTACAAAACTCTAAAGAGAGAGATAAATGAAGATCTTAGAAGATGGAAAAATGAACCCTGTACATGGATAGGCAGAAATAACATTATCAAAATGGCAATATTACCCAAAGTTCTCTACAGGTTTAAAGTGATGCCAATCAAAATCCCAACAGCATTTCTTGTAGAAAAAGATAAAGCAATCATGAAATTCTTATGGAAAAACAAAAGACCCAGAATAGCGAAAGCAACTCTAAGCAGTAAGTGTGAATCTGGAGTTATAGCGATATCAGAGTTCAAACTGTACTACAAAGCAATAGTACCAAACACAGTGTGGTACTGGTACCAAAACAGGCAGGTGGACCAATGGTACAGAATAGAGGACACAGAAACCAATCCACAAAATTACAACTTTCTTATATTTGATAAAGGGGCTAAAAGCATGCAATGGAGAAAGAATAGTATCTTCAACAAATGGTGCTGGGAAAATTGGAAATCCATATGCAAATAAATGAAACTGAATTTCTTTCTCTTGCCATGCACAAAGGTTAACTCAAAATGGATCAAGAAGCTAGATATAAAATCAGAGACACTGCGTCTGATAGAAAAAATGTTGGTTACGATCTTCATACTGTGGGGTCGGGCTCCAAATTCCATAATAAGACTCCCATAGCCCAAGAGTTAATAACAAGAATAAACAAATTGGACTTACTTAAACTATAAAGTTTTTTCTCAGCAAGAGAAACAATAAGAGAGGTAAATAGAGAGCCTACATCCTGGGAACAAATTTTTACCCCTCACACTTTAGATAGAGCCCTAATATCCAGAATATACAAAGAACTCAAAAAATTAAACAATAAGATAACAAATAATGTAATCAACAAATGGGACAAGGAACTGAACAGACACTTCACAGAGGAAGACATACAATCCATCAACAAGTACATGAAAAAATGCTCACCATCTCTAGCAGTCAGAGAAATGCAAATCAAAACCACCCTAAGATACCATCTCACTCCAGTAAGATTTGCAGCTATTAGAAGTCACAGAACAACAAGTGTTGACGAGGATGTGGGGAAAAGGGTACACTTGTACACTGCTGGTGGGACTGCAAATTGGTGAAGCAAACTTTGAAAGCAGAATGGAGATTCCTGGGAAAACTGGGAATGGATCCACCCTTTGAACCAGCTTTTGCCCTTCTCAGACTATTCCCTGAGGATCTTAAAAGAGCGTACTATAGGGATACTGCCACATCAATGATCATAGTGGCACAATTCAAAATAGGTAGACTGTGGAAACAAACTAGATGCCCTTCAATATATGAATGGATAAAAAAAAATGTGGCATCTATACACAATGGAGTATTATGCAGCACTAAAAAATGACAAAATCATAGAATTTGTAGGGAAATGGATGGCATTAGAGCAGATTATGCTAAGAGAAGGTAGCCACTCTTTAAAAAACAAAAGTCAAATGTCTTCTTTGATATAAAGAGAGCAACTAAGAATAGAACAGGGAGAAAGAACTTGAGGAAAAGATTAACATTAATCAAAGACGAGAGAGGAAATCAAAAGGGAGAGAGAATGGAAACCATATGGAAATTGTAGGAGACCCTCAATGTTACACAAAATTACATATAAGAGGTAGTGAGGGGAAAGGGGGGTGGAATAGGGAGAGAAGTGAAAAACAGCAGATGAGGTAGAGAGGGAAGATGGGAGGGGAGGGGAGGGAAGATAGTAGGGTATAGGAAATGTAGCACAATACAACAGTCACTTATATGACATTTTGTAAAAATAAGAATGTGTAACCATTGTGATTCTGCAACTCGTATTTGGGGAAAATTGGGAGTTCATAACCCAATTGAGTCAAATGTATGAAAGATGATATACCATGAGCTTTGTAATGTTTTTAACAACCAATAAAAAATAAATAAATAAAGGTTTAAAATTGAGTGGGAAGATATCAGCTAAAAAAGTGTTGAGATGCATTCATTTTGCTAAGCAGAAACTTTGTTTTGTTTAGTTGTATCTATCACAAATTTATTGTACCAGAAAACTGGTTTTAAAAATGCACATAATTGAGATTAAAGGTTAATCCACCTACCCTCCTGAAAAATTCATAGTATTTCCTATATTTTTCATATTTCATTTTTTAGTGAATATTTTGTCATGGACCAGTTCTAGTCTTAGGCTATTCTTCCAGAATACAAACTCAACTGACAAGTTGGTACAATGTGTTGGATTGTTCTTTTCATCTTTTATTTAATAGTTTCTAACTGATAATGTGTATTTTTTCTTATCTTTATTTGGACATACATACCCAACTTTATCTTTGCATTTTATGTTTTACTGGGAAAGAGACTCATCAAAAGCTCTGTATTATATGTATCAGTAATCAAACATTTAGAGATCGCAATTATTCTTAATTTTGCCTGAAAATATCTTTGTACCATTTTTCTTATAAAGATTTAGAATTATTAATACTGCCCCTACTGTAATAAGTAACTACTTACAAAAAGGATTAAACAATTGACTTTATATCAATTATGAATATGAAAATTACTAAAATAAGTATTTTTTAATTAACACACAATTGATAGAAATTGAAATCACAAGAAGGCCATTTGAAATGTCAGTGCATATGGTCCTTAAATAATAGGTTGTTCAAAAAAAAATTTCTGTAATTCATAAGAGTTAATATGCCATATTACAACTTAATGTGATATAAAACCTTAAATTATCAGTATTCATAAATAAGAATGATACCTGTTAACTTACACATGTTTATTTGATTTTCACTGTAAGATGTTAATTCTGGAAGACTTGAAAATTAAGAAAGACTTGGTATATATTATTTCTAACAGGCTAATCAAAGTAATTTTAAATATATATGTATATATATATGTAATACATGTGAATGAATATAGATGCATATGTATAATAAATGTATTGTAATATATCTATCAGGTGATTATAATTTTTAAATTTTCTCAAGAAAAAAGAATGACTATAAAATCAGTTTTAAATGTAAATTTCATAGCATACTAGTTTTTGTAATGACATGAGAGAAAAATACATAAGGAGGGAAAGTGAAAAAGAATAGAGAGAAGGGGGAAAACGATTAAGAAAGTGAGTAATGAAGAGGGTGAGGAGTGTTTGATGATAAGATAAAGTGGAGGAGCTGGGTTTCTGGCTCAGTGTTAACATGCTTGTCTAGCATGTGTGAGGCACTGGGTTATATTCTCATCACCACATACAAATAAATAAAATGAAGGTCTATGAACAACTGAAAAAATAAAAAATGAAAAAGGAGAAATATTACCAAAATTCCAAGTTTTTATAAATGTTAAATAAAAAACAATTATGTTACATAGCCTTATGCAAATTCTAGACTCCCCAAAATAGTCATTAAATGTTAGATTATTAGTGCTATAACTGAAAATCTATTGCTCTTTCCTCTACATTCTGTGGCATGCTAGTGCTAAAATAAAGTGTATTATGACACCAAAAAAAATCAAATATTTCTACAGTAACTGACCCAGTTTAACATCAATGCATGAAGATTCCTATGGGATATAATGTGTATTTTGACGTTCATTTTCATTCAAAACTGGTACATTACTATTTCTCCAGTTTATGCACATGATAGGATGTATATTTCATCCACAATTTAGCAAATTTATTCGCATTTGTTTTACTTTCCATCACTTCCTGCTTCAGAACACATGGATTACTCCATGTTTCTTGACTGCTCTTTTTAAGAGACTTCTTTATAAACACATTATTTTCGATTTCCATTATCAATTTTGAAGCAAAACTCACACAACGGTCATGATAAACCATAACCCTAATATTATCATTAGATATAAAACTGGTTGGAATGAATGATTGTATTTCAATATAAGATTTCTTGTATACTTTCAGATATCAATTTAATCCATTATGTAAAGTGGAACCAGTAATATTATTTATTCACAGTATGGTCTATTCATGCATTATCTCTATATTGATAGACACAGGGTACACCTCTGTGTACGCCCAATAATAATTTGTGTATCTTCAAAATATTGCTCCCAGAAATGGTGGAAGAAATACTCATGTCAACTGATTTATACATACATTTTATCACAGTAGTATTCTGGACACAAAATGCAAAGGTCACACTTAGGATTCTCCCAAAAGCCTAAATGGAAAGTGAACATGGATTACTAAACTAATCCATGTCCAGGTTGCCTAATGCTCTCAAATGTCAATCATATTGGTGACTACATATGTGTTTCTTCTGAAGATTACATTTTCAATCTCAACCCTGTTGAGAATGTCTAAACCTATGACTCATTTTATAATTTGCCTGATTTCTTAATCTCTATTGATATCTGCTTTCCTACTATTTTCCCCAGTTCATCATTGTGACTGACTTTTCACATGTGCTGACATATATATTCAATCTCTACCCGACACCCTATTGCTAAAGAACTTTTGGTCCAAATCCTATACTCAATCTTCTTCCTAAACCTACCGACTATCTTCCTAATCCTAGCGACAAATCCTTTTTGACTGGATGTTCTCTTCGTTATTCAATCATCCAAGGTGCAAATTCCTGTTCCATTGTATATTGCTTTATGTGAGACATATGTGCAGTACATAAGTCAAAGCTAATTAAACCACTCAAGGGTCAAATGCCCTTCTGGGCTTCAAATCATACCTAGATTTCTTTTTCCATACTTATATTTCACCCACAAGTTAGCAAAATTATTTGCATTTTTGTCACTTTCAATTACTTCCTACTTCAGAACACATGCATTCCTCTATGTTTCTTGACTGGTCTTTTCATGAGACTTCTTTCCAAACACATTATTTTCCATTTCCATACTCACTTTTGAAGCAGAACTCACACACCTTTCATGATAAAATATAACCCTAATATTACCATTAGATGTATAACTCATTGGAATGAATGATTCTATATAAATATAAGATTTCTTATATATTTTTAAATATCAATTCTATCAATCCATTATTTAAAGTGGAATCAGTTATATTATTTATTCACAGTATTGTCAATTCATGCATTACTTCTATATTCATAGACACAGGGTACACCTCTGTGTACGCCCAATAATAATTTGTATATCTTCAAAATATTGCTCCCAGAAATGGTGGAAGAAATACTCATGAAAACTGATTTATACATACATTTTATCACAGTAGTATTCTGGACACAAAATGCAAAGGTCACACTTAGGATTCTCCCAAAAGCCTAAATGGAAAGTGAACATGGATTACTAAAATCATCCATGTCCAGGTTGCCTAATGCTCTCAAATGTCAATCTTATTGGTGACTACATATTTGTTTCTTCCTAAGATTATATATTGAAACTCAACCCTGTTGATAATGTCTAATCCTATCACTCACTTTGTACTTTGCCTGATTTCCTAATGTCTCTATTGATATCTGCTTTCCTACATATTTTCCGCATTTCATCATTGTGACTCATTCTTCACATGTGCTGACATTTACATTCACTCTCTAACCGAAACCCTATTGCTAAAGAACTTTTGGTCCAAATCCTATACTCACTCTTCTTCCTAAACCTACGGACTATATTCCTAATCCTACCGACTATCCCTTTTTGACTGGATGTTCTATTCTACATTCAATCATCCAAGTAACGGTCGGGCGAGCGTCGGAAGAAGAGACCACCAAGTGTCTATCTCATGTAACAGCAAAGGGTTTATTGGGGGTCCAGCATGCTGGGGCTCAGAGTTCACTTGAAAAGAGTAGAGAGCCCTGAGAACAGCTTAAGCAGATGTTATAAACTTTTCCTTGCTAGTGCAGGGAGGGAAGTTAATTGATGTGTCAGGGCGAGTGTTCAGTTTGCATGCAACCTGGTGGGGGAGTACATTCTGCAGTTTGGTAGTTGTGGACAGCACATTCTGGGAACAAGATTGGCAAAAATTTCTCAAGATTTCAACAGTGTTTTGTTAAGTGTACAGAAAAACAGGAAGTGAAAACTACATATTTTATTAACCTTTCATTCGACACTTCTTTTTCTGGCTACTTTTAATCATAAATATGATCATTGGGTGGTGTAACATTCCATGTCTGCTAGTAGGGTATTACCATTAGTTTAACTTGTCCAATTTGAGCCTGGAGAAAATAAATTACATGGTTGAGCAAGCAGGGTTTTATAGTTAGCAATAATGTGAGGATTATTATTGGACCCGCCAGGATTGATAAATGCGTAGTTAACCAGGGGGACTTTGTGAACCAAGATTCAAACCACCCTTTTTGGGCCTCTCTCTCTCGTTGACGCTCTTCAAGTCGTCATTTTAATTTACTCATAGATTTTTTTACAACTCCAGTATGGTTGGCATAAAAACAACATTCTTCCATCAATGCAAAACAAAGGCCCTCTTCTCTCATGAAGAGAAATTCCAATCCTCGACTGTTCTGTAAAACAACTTCAGAGAGATAGGTTAAAGATTCCTGCAATGCTGTGATGGAGGTTTCTAATATCTTTAAGTTTTGGCCTATTGCTGCTTCTATTTGGGTCATTTGTTTTGTCCCATGGACCAAGGCAGTGGTTCTTGTGCCCACCCCTGCAGCAACATGAATTCCTAATAGGATGGCGAAAGTGAGGGATATATGTTCCCAGTGGAACCAGGTTTTATGCCCCCCTATTTGATCTTCAAATGAACCTGTGTCATGATAGAGCACTCTGGGAAACATTTGCACAACTACACAATTAATCACATCTTTTGACCACTTCATGAAAACATAAACAATGTTTTAAGTATATAGAATTATACTGTTGTAGGGATGGACAAGGCAAGGCACCTAAGATAGTACCAAAGACAGGAAAACAGTCCTATTTGTTTGCAACCATATTCAGAGGGCATTACTTCTGTTGTAATCAATTAAATCCCCGGAATCCCAAATTTAGGTAGTTTCAGAATTTTTGTACCCAACATATAAGGGAAGGGGCTCAGAAGTTCACAGTCTTAAGAAGTTCACAAGAAGCCGTTTGTCTTCTTTTTTTTTCCTCTGTTCTGGGAAAGTTAACCTTCCAAGGACACCTGGGTGAGGGAGAGCTTTATATTCCCTTTATTTTTCCCCCTGCCAACTGTTACCATGGAGCCCAGTTGGTAACTTCTTTATCTTACAAATGTAGCCATCTATGTGAAGCCTCAGCTCAAGGCCAAGGCCTTGTTCACATATTTTGTGAAAAATTAGTATGGGGGTGTCTAGCTTAGGATTGCAGATTTTTTTAGCCAGTGGCCAAGTAGAATAGGGCAACATGAAAAGTGGAATTTTATCTACTTAGAAATCTTTTATTGGGACTCTTTTGCTGAAATTCCTAAATTCAGCTATGTTGGAGATTTCTGGAGAAGGTCAGTTAAGACTTTTCTGTGGGCCTGGTACAGAGGGGGAAGACGGGGAAGGCATGGCTGTGAGCAGTTCCATGGATCTGAGAATGAGGTAGGAGAAATGTAAAAGAATAATGGAAAAGGGGTTTTGGATTTTTCTAGGAACAAATCTTGAGCAGTACAACAGGTACAGCAGAGGGTAAGATGGGAGTTAGTATCCTAAAAAGCATTTGAGGGACTTTAAATACTTAGTAACATGTTTTCAGTGATGAAAAAGCAACTTTAAAGGCCATTTACATTGCATCTTGGATAAGGGTGTGAGGGCTCTTCTCAGCTGGTTTGGGCTTTGTGTTAGGTAGTAAGAGGACCTGGTGGGACCCAGTGCGGGCAATGACAGGAGAAGAGAGGAGTGAGTTGGTTGAGGTGTACCTCAGTACCTGCTACCTCAAGAAGGGGGCAACGGTCTTAGAACAGGCGGAGGTTTGGGTTTTTGATCTAGTAATTGGAGGGGAGAAATCAGGTTTCATAGGTGAGAGTAAGAGCAGAGAGTCTGGAGCAGAAGGCTGAGGGTGAGGATCTATTGGAGAAGCATAGTTCAGGATGTGAGCAAAGGAGGGAAAAGGCCTCCACATAGGGGAATCTCCTTTTACCCTTTTCAGCACTTGCAGAAGTTAAAAAGGTCACGCAGAATTTGAGGATCCAGAGACCCCTCTGGGGGCCATCAATTTTGGTTATCTAATTGGTAATATGGCCAATGTTGTGTACAGAATTTGATGAGGAGTTTGGGTTCCATCAAGCAGTCCCTGTATGCTCACATCCTCATGACTTACAGAAGAAGCCGGCTTTCCCCCAACACAGCCTTGACTGTTTGTGGCTTTGATAGTCCGCCGGGCAAACATAGTAATCTAGGCTAGCCAACCTGCATCTGGCTCGCGTGTCCCTACATCCATAATATTTGTTTCCATTATCTATGGTAGAGAAGGGATTTAATGGAATTTTAGTGGGATCCACTTCATCAGGGATATCCCAATGGAAAAGACCTATAGCCAGCTGACAAATGTTTCTGTGGAGAGATGGCGACCATGTCCCTAAGTGGGCTGTATGCGAGATAGACCATACTTCTTGTCCAGTAAGATTTGTGATCAGCCATCGCTGCTGAATGGGCTGATGAGGGTTAGGACTACTGGTGGTCAAGGGGAGAGTCTATTGCCTTATCCACATGGCAAATACACAATTTGAAAGCGTTACCAGTCTTTTACAGTTTCCAGCCAGAGTCTGGACAGGGCACAGGCTTGAGATGAGAGGTATGGATCCAGGAAGTGATTCTGTCTACCTTTACTGCTGTAGGTGTTATAAGTAGCACCTGCTATGGTCCCTTCCTGCAGGGTTCCAGGGATGACACCTGATGTCGTCTAATGTAGACAAAGTCTCTTTCTTGATATTGATGTTGATTCCCCTCATCACCGGGTTGGTAGGCAGTGTCCATCTGTCTTCACAGGTATCTATGTGGCTCTGGCTGAAAGACAATATCTCTAACTTTTTAAATTAGTGGGAAGTAGAAAGATCCTTCTAGGGTCCATTCAAATCCAAAGGTGAGCCATTCTGAGGCACAGAGAGTCTGCCAGGTCCAGCATTTTACTGAAAAAGAAAGATTCTGATCCCTTAAGCAAACTTTGTTGCAGTGAACAAGGGTCAGAGACAGAGGCATTGAAGTGCTCTGTCCCATAATGAAAGATACACAAACAGTAAAAGCAACAACACATGACACAGACAAGACAAGACAATAAAGACAGGATATGAAAGTCCAACACTGAGACCAGGACAGAGTAGTTGGCAAAACCCGATGGGTTGGCAATACCGAATCTGAAACAAAATATCACTGAGTCATGGAGACTATTGTTCCTCGATTTTCTGAGTCCTCTATGACGTCCCCCAGGGACTTGGCCTGTGGCTCTGTGACATGACTGTCAGCCACCATCGGAGAGAGCTCACGCTCTTCATCGACATCCATTTTGCCAAGCCCTGACCTGAAACCTGAAACCAGAAAGAGGCACCTTACTTACCCCGAGAGGAGTTCGTTGGGGTCGCTTGTCCACGGCTGCCGGATCTCGGTGGAACCTCCATATGTAAAGGTCCGGTGACAATCGGGTGAAGAGACCACCAAGAGACTGTCTCATGCAAAGCAAAGGGTTTATTGGGGGTCCAGCATGCTGGGGCTCAGAGCTCACTTGAATAGAGCAGAGAGCCTTGAGAACAGCTTAAGCAGAGCTTATATATTTTCCTAGGAGAGGGCAGGGGGTGAAGTTTATTGATGGGTCCGGGCGAGTGAGCGGCTTGTGTGCAACCGGTTGAGGGAATACATTCTGCAGTTTGGCAGTTTTGGACAGCACATTCTGGGAATAAGACTATCAAAAAGTTCTCAAGATTTCAACAGTGTTTTGTTAAGCATACAGAAAAACAGGAAGTGACAAGTACTTATTTTATTAACATTTCACTGCGAACTATACTTTTCCAGAATTCCTAATGTTTCTATTGTGTTTGTTAAAGTTCATTTTTATTCAAACCTGGTACGTAATTATTTCTTCAGTTTATGGACATCATTAGATATATCCATTCATTCACAAGTTCACAAATTTATAAATATTTGGTTCACTTTCAATCACTTCCTCCTTTGGAAGACATATATTCCTCCATGTTTCTTGACTGGTCTTTTTACTAAACTTCTTTCTAAACATATTATTTTCGATTCCATAATCATTTTTGAAGCAAAACTCACACACTATTCATGATAAATGATAACCCTAACATTACCATTAGATATATAACTGGTTGGAATGAATGTATGTATATCAATATAAGATTTCCTATATATTTTCAGATATCAATTCAATCCATTATTTAAATTTGGAACCAGTTATATAATTTATTCACAGTAGGGTCTATTAATGCATCATCTCTATATTCATCAAAACAGGGTAAACCTATTAGTATCCCCAGTACTAATTTATAAGTTTTCAAAATATTGCTCACAGAAATGGTGGAAGAAATACTCATGTCACCTTAGCTACATATACATATTATCACAGTAATATTCTGGACACAAAATGCAAAGGTCACACAGAACATAATTTAAGCTATGTATCCCAAACAAGGGCCCAAAGTCCTTCTGGGCTTCAAATATTACCTAGATTTCTGTTTTCATACTTATATTTCACCTCCATATTCTTATAAATATCGCAGGTTCCCAATATCATTATTCATCCAGCAAAATGATTCATAACCCAAATCGAACATGCTATTAACCCTAACCATTCTGTAAACTGAGATTGTTCACTCAATCTCACTTTACAGAAGAGCAGGGACAAAGTTAGTATTACAATACAGGAAGTTAGGAGATCTTTCACCTGCTGAGTACCTCAAAATCCATGCAGAAATGATCCCTGGAGAAGACGTAGGCAGCTATGAAGGACCTGAAACAGCAAAAGTCATCTTCCTTTGCAAACCACCCGATCAGGATGAAAGGATGTGTCTCAATCAGCCTATCTCTTCTTAATGTAGGGATGATGTATGAAACCAGGCATGTGTGGAGAGCTGTTCCCAGGTGCCTATGTTTCTATACCATTCTAACTTGTGAAAGTGTCACAGGAAATAGAGGCTGCCTCCTTTTCCTGAGACACTAGGAAGCAACTGTTACGACAAAGTGGTGGCCAAGACAGTGGCCTCATTCATTTTCTGAAGGAAGTGACCTCACCTCACTTCCTTGGTGATGGAAATCTCTGAATTTTGTGATCCAAGAAGCCAGGCACCCAGAGCCAGTCCCAGTCCCAGTCCAAGTGGGCTCACTTGTTTGGATTTACCAAGAGGCTAGATAAATACCAAGAAATTTTTGAAATTCCCATGACCAGATGGTATTGGAGAACATTTGGATGCACTTTTACTGATCATGAGTGTACCAGACAGTGCCTTGATTGACTGGGATTTATGACAATGGTGTAGAACAGAGATGCTATTAAGTTGGACCCTCCTGAGTAGTGAGCCCTGAGCTGTGGTGTGCAGGTGTGTGATGAATCATCTGTGTTTGCGCCATGTGGATTTGCCATTGATTTCCAAATGGCTTGTCACTGACATGGTGCAGTGACCAGACACTTATATGTAAAGGTGTCTTGTTAAATTGATAGTTTTCAGGGCAATGTGCAGAATCAGGTTGCTATAGACAAGGGGGCAAGCTATGTGGGAATGAAGCCTGGTTGGTGCATTCTCTTGTAGACCCTGAAAAACCACAAGTGACAAAACTCCCTCCAGCACTGTGTTACAGTTGAACCCCTTTTATTTCGTGAGGCAAATACCAAACTCCCAGTGCTGCAGCAGGAAACACCACGAAAAGTGGAGGATGAACAAAAGGCTTCACAGTCCACACGGGGAGACACTTAGACCCCAGTGGCCACAGTTTACATACAAAGAGAGAATTCAGCACTGCTGCCTCATGTGCATTGGAAAGCAAAAAAGAATGTCCTCCAGGTCACATAGATGCAGACCCAGCTTTGATGATCTCACTACAAAGGAAGCTAAAGCTACTGACAACAACATATATTTCAAGTGCCCATCCTCAGAGGAAGTTTCTCTAGAAGTCTTTAGGCCAGCACACCTCCATATTTGTGGAGTGTTTACCCTGTACCTTACTTTTGGATACTCCTCTACCACCTCCAAGTTTGTGACCTCCTAAATATTTTCCATTCCAGATATGTATTTACAGATTTTCTAACTCTTCTCCTCTAATTGTTTCTTATTTGGGGAGATGGTAACGTCAAGGCATTGTTCTGGATGAAAGTGGGAAGATTTTTGTGTAGCACATATTTGTATACACATTGGATTCATTTTCCAATTTTCCATTCCAAAAACTGAATCCCTGACACTAACACGTACCCTACAAAACTCTGACTACTAATCCTAATATGATGGAGAAAAATGACCCAAACCGAATAGAAAAACAAGCAGTTCTGAAGAGGCATGGTGTATAGTCGGACTTGCCTTTTGCATGATAAAGTGTAGGTGTTATAAACCTAGTCAATTTTTAATTGAAATAGTTCTCCATGTGTTTTTTTCCTTTGATATTTATTGTTTGTTCTTCAAAACATTACATAGTTCTTGACATGTCATATTTCACACTTTGATTCAAGTAGGTTATGAATTTCCATTTTTCCCCGTATACAGATTGCAGCATCCCATCAGTTACACATCCACTGTTTTGCATATTGCTATACTAGTGTCTGTTGTATTCTGCAGCCTTTCCTGTCCTCTACTATCTCCCATCCCCTCCCCTCCAATCCTCTCAATGTACCCCATCTGCTGTAATTCATTTCTTCCCCTTGTT